>NC_142954.1:9257101-9277101 GCF_046866305.1 Octopus bimaculoides
GTGTGTGACTTTCTGTTGATGTATGTGTATGTGTGTATGTATGTATATGTATGTCTGTGAGCGCATTCATGTGTATGTGTGCGTTCTGTACAATGCTTGAGAGTAATAATTTAGAAAAGCGAGATTGCCTCTATAAATACTAATTAGAAAAAATCACTCGTTTGTGATGATTGTTCAAACCAGCAGTACTAATTAATTCTGAAACTTGATGTAATTCTACACACGTATGTATATGGGCATATATACATATGTACATATATATATATATATATATATATATATATATATATATATATATATATATATATATATATATATATATATATATATATATATATATATATATATATATATATATATATATATGTACGTATGTATATATATATATATATATATATATATATATATATATATATGTACGTAGGTATATATATATATATATATATATATATATATATATATGTATGTATGTATGTATGTATGTATGTATGTATGCATATGTATGTGTATAGGCATGCAATTACGTGTATATATATATATATATATATATGTGTGTGTGTGTGTGTGTGTGTGTGTGTGTGTGTGTGTGTGTGTGTGTATGTATGTATGTAATATGTATGTATGTATTTCCATGTATATAGACTCAGTTGATTCCTGTCCTTCTTTCTCACTCCCTGGTTTCCCTCCAGACAAACACAGAAACGCGGATCTGCGCCTATGTCTGTCTGAGGATATATTGTTAATACAAATATCTACAAAATATAATTCAACTCTCTCTCTCTCTCTCTCTCTCTCTCTCTCTCTCTCTCTCTCTCTCTCTCACACACACATACACACACACCCATATATATATATATAGAAGAGAAATATATCGGCATGCACATGGGCTACCACATCCTAACACACATAACCTAGAACACAGTCTCACACACTCACACACATATAAACACACTCCTACATGTGAATATATATACACATATATATATATATGTCTATATATATATATATATATATATATATATATATATATATATATATATATATATATATATATATATATATATATATATATATATACATATATATATATATATATATATATATATATATATATATATATATATATATATATATATATATATGTATGTATATATATATACATATATATATATATATATATATATATATATATATATATGTATATATATATACATATATATATATATATATATATATATATATATATATATATATATATGTATATATATATATATATATATATATATATATATATATATATATATATATATATATATATATATATATATATATATATATATATATATATATATATATATATGTATATATATATACATATATATATTTGCAACTTCCTTTATCAGATTTCCTGACAGTCTATCACGAACATTCCAGTCTTTGCTATGACTTCAAAATGCATCCGCTGGTCGGACTTTTGTTTGGGGAGCCATTATTTTTGGGCACATAGAATGATTTCTTAACACTTTTTGTTCCCAGGTCTATTCTGACCCGGAGTAGTAGCATCCACCAAAGTCCCAGCTATCGGTTACGTAGAATGTCACGGAATTGCCCCCAGAACATGGTTTTTCACTGATACCACATAAGACCTTGGACAGATAAGGACCTTCTGCCCTTTAGTTGTTAATCTAAGAGAAGACAATTCAGTACACATCCTGCCTCTTATACTTGTTCACCGAACCAATGCAAATCTCAAGGACGAAAGAGCGGGACTGTCTCAGCACCAAACATATTCCCTATAAAAGCATTCGTCACGCGGGTCCATCATCAAACCAAGACACCAGCACTAACACCACCATCAGAATATTCTTCAGAAGAAAGAGTGGTGATTGAGTCGAAGACTGTGTTGTGCATCTATCTCAGAGAATGTAACTCCTTAGAAATTCTACATCCTTATAACTGCTGGGCTCATGGAATATGTTGCGCCAAACCAAGAAAGAAAATAGGAATGGATCTCCACAAGTCATGCCCTGTATAATAATATTCACATGCAGGTTGATTTGCAAACCAAGATATTGGCACCAACACCAAAACCAACACCATCACATTTTGTATCATAAATCCGGTGTTGGCAGGAAAAAAAAGTGACGGTAATAGGCAGAGCATTCTAAAGAGAATCTACGCAACATGAAACCAATGGCAGTGCGACGTTTCTTTTGTGGTTTAGTTTATATGAGTGTATATATATACTTATACACATACGCACACACACACACACACATACACACACACACACATGCACAGATATAACGATATTTGCTCAGATTGAAAGATCGAAACGAAAAACTATATTTTATACATACATAAATACATATATCAAGGCATTTTGATTTTACAACATTTTAATAACAACAAAAATAGCGATTATGAAAGAGATGGGACGTCTGACTGTAATCCAAATTCGCACAAATTTGTACAGCGGATGGTTACACCACATGTATATTAACAGTTCTGCGTTAGCCGTTATGCATAGTAATTCTCTAGAGCTGATGGTGGCAATTTCATAAGAAATTATCCTATATTCTATCAAGTTGTTTTGTTGGTTGCAAGTCACTTAATGTGTGACGTCACCAGTGTTTCTGTCTGTTGCACATCAAAAATACAAACATGGCGGTGTTAGATTTAACTTTTGTTCGTCATTTTGTGAGGGTGTTTTAAGCGTTAAGAATATCAGATTTTACAGTCAAACAATAATTGAATGATTTTGGAATATTAAGATATTAATCTGCTATTTTCTTTGTAGACGAGGCAATATGGGTGGATTCACTCTTATTTTTCTTTCCAAGAATGTACTTAAAGAGCGATTTAATGTTTCCTTTGTGACAGATTTTCGGGTATAATTGGTTCTTAAGTAAATACCCTGATAAACCGAACTAAGTCATTTTTCCTCATTATCTTCAGAAATCAAATCAGCGTCCGCATTATTATGGCTGTCTTTCCTTTCGTTCGTATCAATTTTGATAAAACATCGTGTGTTTAGGTAATGAAATGATATTTCGTATACAATCTGCTGTGGTGGTAGATTTTTAACTGCTTGTTATAGGAAAAGAAAGAACGGGAGATCGATCACGTAGAACACGAATTCCAACACGAACGTTAGCAATACTACGTATAGAATACTTTATGAACCCTCGACGTCGTACGCGACGGAGTGCCAACAATGTTCAGAATAACAGAAATAGTAGCTAAACTACCCTCAGATCACATATCAATCTTTTAAATAAGATACCAAATGTTACATTTCAGAGTTCGTACATACAATCTGTCTCAAAGAAGAAAAAGCCTAGAGCGCCACGGCTGGAAATCCTTTAGGCAAGGATCTTCTTGTACGATTCCATGTGGGTGATCCGGGTGATCTGTAATCACTATGTAGATAACACGAATAGTGTTAAATTGCTTTCATAAAAATCGAGGCTAAAAGCAGTATGAAATCCATCCTTGTTGGCAACATAGCTATTTACACAGCGCACATTAAACACCATTTCCAAAACCATTTTTGCTATATCTCTATTAAAATTCGCTGCCTTTGTTTTATTCACTTTTAGAGATATTAAAGAATTTATTCAAATAACTTTGTGGTTATTAAGCTGGTGTTTGGCACATAAATTAAAATGAAATTTCGATGAAAAGTTTTAACTAAGATTTACTTTATCTTTTTGTTAGCATATTTCTTTTGAAATTCACTGCTTTTGTTTCAAGCAAATAATTCTGAAAGTAATGAAGAATTTACAAAAATGTTTTTTTCTCATTAACAAGGTGTTTGCAAGAACGTTGAATTAACATGGAATTCTGATGGAGAAAGTCAATTTAGATCACGTGAAGGTAGTCAATGTGTATTATAAGACAAGGGGCTGTCTCAGGAAGGCTCATATCAACGGAGATGAAGCGCTCCATTATTGGAGACGCAAAGTTGGGACTAGACGAGCCCGAATCTATATTCTTTTATTCTTTAGTTGCTTCGGTCATTTGAGAGCAGCCATGCTGGAGCAACGCCTTGAAGGGTTTACGTCGAACAAATAATCCCGAGGACTTGCTTATTAATGTTAGTACTTGTTTTATCGGACTCTTCGACGCACCGCCAATTTACAGGGACGTAAACATACCAACATCGGTTGTCAAGCTGTGATGGGGAACAAGCACACACACACACACACACACACACCTACGACAATCGTCTTTCAGTTTCCGCCTACCAAGTTTGGTCGGTCCAAGGCTATAGTAGAAGACGGCTGCCCAAGGTGCCACGCAGTGGGACTGAACCTGGAACCATGTCGTTATGAAGATAGCTCCATACCTGAGCGGGGAACGATGTCTTTAGAACCTCTATACATGTTAAGGCCAAGCTGCTTTTCTCACCCTGTTGTTGTTGGCACTCCGTCGCTTACGACGTCGAGGGTTCCAGTTGATCCGATCAACGGAACAGCCTGCTCGTGAAATTAACGTTCAAGTGGCTGAGCACTCCACAGACACGTGTACCCTTAACGTAGTTCTCGGGAATATTCAGCGTGACAGTGTGACAAGGCTGACCCCTTTGAATTACAGGCACAACAGAAACAGGAAGTAAGAGTGAGAGAAAGTTGTGGTGAAAGAGTACAGCAGGGTTCGCCACCGTCTCCTGCTGGAGCCTCGTGGTGCTTTTAGGTGTTTTCGCTCAATAAATCCTCACAACGCCCGGTCTGGGAATCGAAACCGCGATCCTATGACCGCGAGTCCGCTGCCCTAACCACTGGGCCATTGCGCCTCCACTCTCACCCTGTATCTCTCTCTGTCTCTCTTTTAATTTACACAAACACAAATTGCAATCTGTCCCTCTCCACCTTTCCTTTCCTAACAACCAGCGTAGGAACAGGTTGGCGAATGAGATACACTGAACAAATCGAAAATAAAGTTACTTACTTGTGTACGCGCGGAGGTTGTTTAAATTGAATTTCAGCACCGAAAGAAGAAATTCAAACAATTAAATTACAAGTGAATAAATCCCGTTCAAAATTAACGTGCAGAACGGGAACCAAGGGTCGGGCAGGTATTTCATATTATTGATATTACCTAGATATATAGCCTACTTTGTTCAGTTTAAAAGACGATGGTTACGAAAATCGCGGGGGAGTTTGATAGAAATTTACCTCCTAGCGAACGAAATAAAATCGATACAATTCAAAATTGCACTCACCTTATTCTGTATTAAACGTGATCGACTGGATTCAGATACATAATATATATTATTTATATTATTTAGAAATATATCTTCTTATAATGATATGTATGCATGTACGTATATCTGAATGTGCGCGTGTCTTTTCGTCTGTTTGAATGTATGCGTTATATATAATTGCAACGGTAAGCAAGGATATCAAAAGAACGCTACTGATTCCTCGGTTCCCGTTCTGCGTTTCATCTTCTCTTGATGGAGGAAGGAATACCTTTTTTTTTTTTTAACGGATGCTTTAATTTCTTTTGTAGAAAGTTGGTGTGTGCTTTAAGAAGAAAATGTAATAGATGTACGAATTCTTACAGAACACTTTACTGTGATATATACATAGATGTATATATGTGAGTGTATGTATATATATATATATATATATATATATATACATATATACATACACATACACACACACATATATATATACATATAAACATATGCACATGTACATATACAGACATACAAACGCATAACAATAAACATACATATACATTTGTGTGTGTTCACACACACACACACACACACACACACGCACGTATATATATATATATATATATATATATATATATATATGCATGTATGTATGTATATATGTATATATATGATAAGGGACCGAGGAAGAAAGATATATATAAATATATATATATATATATATATATATATATATGCATACATATTTCTGTGTGCGTTTGTATGTGTGTGAGTGTGTGTGTGTGTGTGTGTGTGTGTGTGTGTGTGTGTGTGTGTGTGTGTGTGTGTGTGTGTGTTTATAATATATGTATATGTATGTAGTTCTGTATCGATTTCTGTATAAATGAGACATAATGCTGTACTATATTATGATGTTTTGTTGATTAAGATGAATGGAAATCTATTTCATGTGCAAAATCATGAAACTTTGAAGAAGCCTTGTTTGATCTAAGACAGAGAACTGAAAGCTGAGTGGTGAGTTCAGCCAGTCAATAATGCATAATGAATACTGAATATTGAATAATGACTTTCGAGTGATAAAATTACAATAGTAACATGTGCGCGTTCACATTGGATGTGGTAGTCAACAAAACATAGATTTTTAGTTATTTTGAGGATTGTGTGTACACATTCTACTTGTCTTTTTCAGTTAAAGAATGTTGGTCAGGTATAGATGTCTATCTCTTTGTATCGCTTCCTTATCAGTTCACTCTAATCATTTCCCCTATGGTCTCATCCGTTCTTCTTTATAAAATGTGCTGTTTTATATCACATACACACTAGCAAAATACTTAGTGCGTCAAATACATTTAGTAATTATACATTTTATCGTTGAATAAAATGTATTATTCTTTGGTTAATGGAAACTTACATGTCAATTGTTTCATTTAATGATAATGTTTTGCACACAATAAGGCGCTGAGATGGTAGAATCGTTACGCCGTCGGGAAAAAATAATTTGTGGAAGTTCTTCCAACTCTGCGTTTTGAGTTCAAATGCTGCCGACGTCGAGTTTGCCTTTTATTCAATCCGGGTCGCGAAAATAAGTATGAATTGAGCACTGGGGTTTATCTAATCGACTCAATCCCTCCCTTAAAATTGCTGGCCTTGCGTCGAAATTTGAAATTAATATTTTACATACATTTACAATTCATAGTGTTCAACCTTTCATTACACCATGGCCCCCAAATATTTTCTCCACTGAAGTGGGTAAATAATTATGCTTAAACAGGCGCAGAATTGGTTGTATGGTAAGTAGCTTGCTTCCCAACCACATGGTTCCTAATTCAGTCCCACTCCGTGGCACTTTGGGCAGGTATTTTCTACTATATCCTCGGGCCGACCAAAGCCTTGTTAGTGGATTTGGCAGACGGAAACTGAAAGAAGCCCTCGTAAATGCATGTATGTATATATTTATGTGTGTCTCTTTGTATCTGTATTTGCACCCCCACCATCACTTGACAACTGATGTTGGTGTGCTTACGTCCTCTAACTTAGCGGTTCGAAAAAGAAACCGAGAGAATAAGTGCTAGGCTTACAATGAATATGTCCTGGAGTTGATTTGTTCGACTAAAAGCCTTTAAGGCGATGCTCCAGCATAGCCGCAGTCAAATAAATTAAACGAGTAAAAGAATCAAAGAAGAAAATAATATATGTATAAGCCTCAACCGATAGTTGACGATATTGTGTGCTGCAGATTACAACACTAGATTTGCAGTTAATCTGGTGATTAGCTGTACATGTTCTGAAAGGAGGACATTAGTATGTAAGTGACTTCATCGACCTGTCTGTTTTTTCGAGGCATATTGATTTTAGTAGCATTATGTACTTTAAGACGGGTGAGTCGAGACAATCGTTAGCACGCCGAGTAAAATGCTTAGAAGTATTTTTTTCCTTTTATACGTTCTGAGTTCAAATTGTGCAGATGTCGGTCTTACCTCTCGTTCTTTCAAGGTCGATAACATTAGTACCTGTTGACTACTGGGGTCGATGTAATTGACTTACATTTGCTCCCGAAATTGCTGGCCTTGTGCAAACATTATTAGGTCGTCAAGTATGAAATTCGCAGAAAATAAAATAATGTTTGCTAGTGTTTTATAAATACAAGGAATAGCTTTAATCAGAATAGCTTCTAATGAAGTCGGTGGATTATAGGTTATCTCATGTGACCCAGCAGGAATAAGCCGTTTGTCATGATTCATAATAGTATCACTGGTAGAACATCTTCCTGGTGCAGAGTATTCCTTAATTATTTCAACAGCCTCTTTAAAACTTTGACATATGGATTATAACAAATGCAGTGCTCTCTGCAAATCTAGCAGGATGTTCTCATTAAGGTCGTTGTCAGTTCCTCTGAATGACAACCTTTTTCTAATCTCAGTTTCAGCGTCAACGAAATATAGCTGAACCTAGACTGGCTTCCTATTTATTGCTGGTAGGAGACTTCCTATGCGGTGGTACAACATTCCTGGAATCTTGAAAGTAGGCATAAAAGTGCTACCACCCTGTGATCCAACTGGTGGATATCCAGTCAAGTGAAGCCATAGCCAGTAAATTATTGTAGTCGTGAATTTTGTTCAGGAACATTAGACCGCATAGTTTAACATCATAGTACCTAGCTACTAATTCTCGGGGCTTTCTTTTAATCTGCGGAACTTTGTCATTGCTAGTGTTTCCTTTGCCACAGCAGAGGGTAGTTTTCTCATGACTCCAAAGGTAAGCTTAGCATCAGGTCATGTTCTGTTACAAACGTTTGTACAGTAGTGCAACATAATGCTTCGGTCTCGCTCTTTCTCATGAAAATCTGCCACATCAACTTCCATAGCCATTCTCTAAGTGTCAGCTCTTTGCTGGCCAAGTGTCGATTGCTATCGTGCCTGGTTGTTTCATTGCCGCTGCTGCATTTGTAGCACCGTCGTGTTTTCCTTAGAGTCCTGTTTCCTCAGCCGATCAATATTTGTCCGTACTTCTGTTTCTTGTGGTGTTACTATTGCATGGTTTTTCTGTGTTCTCAGCCGATTCACATTCCTCTGTGCTTCTCTTTTTCCTAGTCTTTCCATTGCGCGGGTTTGCTGTGTTCTCATCCGATTCGCATTTCTTCATGCTTCTGAATCTCCTGGTCTTTCCATTGCACGGGCTTCTTGTCTCCTCAGCCAATCTGCATTTCACCGTGGCTCTGTTTCTTCTGGTGTTTCCATTGCACATGTTTCTTTCATTCTCCTTCGCTTTATTTCGAGACACTGAGAAGAGCTAGGTCCTTGTCTGATTTTTTCAATTAGCGTCTGTTGTCTTTGCTCAGCGATTTTTGTGAACGGCAATTTTTTTCGGGATAGGCTGTTGCCCTTTCTTTTTCTTGGCATAGTGTACTGATGAAAGCGTGAATATTTATGACAATTATACAGTGAAAGTTTTGAGTCGATTCAGCTAGTATTTGAGCGAATTTCTCTGAACGGAAAGTTTTCAGGGTATTAATTGTCAATATTTCCCTTGGGTATTTATTTACAATTGCACCATTCTCGCTAAACACTATTTTAAACTGCGCTTTTTATGTCGTTGAATTGCTCTAAATGAATTTGTCCATAAAAATGTCGGAAATTTAGTATTTTTCAAACTAATAATACAATTAGTCGATCCCATTTTCATGCAGTCGAATGCGCTAAGTTTCCGAAATTTTCATATTTTTTTACGTCTGCTCTTTCAGAATTCCCCGCATGCGTGAAACATCAAACGAAAGTACATTCAATAACATATTCATACACGGAACGACGTAAACAAGCATAACAATAGCTCCGACGGCCGGCGACATGAAAATAGGTCCTACAAATGTTATTAATGTCTTAAAAAATACTATATTTCTAACATTTTTATGGTCAAATTCGTTTAGAGCAATTCAATAGCATAAAAATCGCACTTTAAGATAGTGCTTATCGAATTTGGTGCAATTGTAATTTTCACAGAAGACTAACAGCGTTTTTATGTTATTTTTTCTGCAAAATGGCAGCGATAGAGAGATTTGGAAGAATGCAGCCGATAAAGAGAGAATGAAGTAAGTGAAGTAGTAAATACGTGTGTGTGTGTGTGTGTGTTAGTGAGAGAGAGAGAGAGAGAGTTATGAGAGAATGAATTCAATACGTTATATATATGTGGGAGAGAAGCATCAAAATGACACCGAAGGAGTGCAAACGGTTAAGAGTGAGTGAGTTAACAGAAATAGTAACTATGTAGGAGGGAGATAGAAGTAGTTGTGAGAGGTAACACTGTATGCAATTCTGAGATATGTATATATGTATACCTGCAAAATGAGAGAAGGCAGAAGGTGCATGTGAACATACTCCTTTACTTATTTCAGTCATTTGGCTGCGGTCATGCAAGAGCACCGCTTTTAGTCGAAGAAATCGACACCAGGACTTTCAAAGTCTAGTACTTATCCTATAGATCAATTTTGGCGAAGCGCTCGGTTACAGGGACATAAACACACCAATATCGGCTGTGAAACGATGCTGAGAGGACAAACACAGATACACAAACAGACACATATACATATTTTTATTATTTTTTTTTTTTTTTACTTGTTTCAGTCTTTTGACTGCGGCCATGCTGGAGCACCGCCTTTAGTCGAAGAAATCGACCCCAGGACTTATTCTTTGGAAGCCTAGTACTTATTCTATCGTTCTCTTTTGCCGAACCGCTAAGTTACGGGGACATAAACATACCAGCATCGGTTGTCAAGCGATGTTGGGGGGGGGGCAAACACAGACATACAAACACACACACACATACACATATATATACACATATACGACGGGCTTCTTTCAGTTTCCGTCTACCAAATCCACTCACAAGGCTTTGGTCGGCCCGAGGCTATAGTAGAAGGCACTTGCCCAAGATGCCACGCAGTGGGACTGAACCCGGGACCATGTGGCTGGTAAGCAAGCTACTTACCACACAGCCACTCCTACGCCTATATATATATGTACGACGGGCTTCTTTCAGTTTCCATCTACCAAATCCACTCACATGGTTCTGGTCGGTACGTGACAATAGTAGAAGTCACTTGCCCAAAGTGCCACGCAATGGGACTGAACCCGGATCCATGCGGCTGGAAAGCAATCGTCATATCACACAGCAACCCCTGTGCTTGTACACATATTTTATAATCATAGTCAAACTGTTGCATTTAATATTTCTAATTTGTTTATCCGCATAATTGAATCTCTCTATTTATTTATACGTATTATAATGTTGACAAAAGATTCTCTGGAACCCCCATGGATGTAAAGACCAGATGCTAAGTGTAGGAAGCATTTCCAGCAAAACTTTTTTCTGCACGATCTAGTCTATCATGACGAACACGTCAACCACCACACGAAGAACAGCATGAACACAAGGAAACCAACACTAATAACAACAACGAAGACCTCCACCACCACAACAAGAGCAGCAACAACAAAGGCTATAAATGCGAAGTGGTCAAAGACAGGATGTTCATCGATGATTGGAGTTCAAGGAGCTAGAAGCATTAAAAGATGATGTCAATGGAAATAGTTACACGCTACAAGCTCAGTCAATTATTTTAAACACTGATTTTCCTCTTGCTACATAACCGCCCACACGCTATGCCCTTCCATTCTCTAATATGATTCATCGAACTTGTGAGAATCTAATTGCAGTTTTAATAATATTTTTTTGTTAATTTTTATTTTATATGAGTTAATTAGAAAAATAATTATTATTAAAAATTATGCCAGGATTTTCCTTCAAGAAATTGCCTGGGAAAATTTTAATTTCTTTTTTTTTTGTTTTATTTGAGAATCCCTTAAAAATACTTGAATTCACAAAGGATGTAAAGTGAAATTGTCACCTTTCATGACGAGGATTATTAGCGAGAATAAAGGTAAGGGTCCTTAGGATAATTGTTTTATTTTCCTTTTGTTTTTTTTAATTATTTATTTATTTTTTTTATTTGAAACTAGGGATCGCTCACATTAAATGTCAAGTTAATGAAGAAACAAGAGAAAGGTTGAGTGAGCGCGATGAGGAGAGATGGAAGATAGATTGGCAGAATGAGGAGGCGGGACAGAGAAGAGCGGATGTGGGTTAGAGAGGTAGGAAACAGAGTGGGAGAAAGAAGAGAATGAGAGACGAGGAGATGAAGAGAAAGAGAGAGGATGTGATACAGGTAGAAAGAGAGAGATAAAACGACAAGGAGGGATAAAAGGAGGAAGTGGGTAGGAAATTAGTTGGAGTGGGAGAGAGAGGGGGGGGAAAGTGGATAAGAAAAGAGAAACCAAAGGTGAGTGGTAGAGAGGGTAAGAGGAATTGAGGAAGACAAAGTCTTGCTCTCTATCTGCCTATGTCTCTATCAAATGATAAATATGTGTGTGTGTGTGTGTGTGTGTGCAAGCATGCAAATATATACATAAACACACACATGTATATACATATATATATATATATATATATATATATATATATATATATATATATATATATATATATAAATATTTATATATATATATATATATATATATATATATATATATATATATATATATATATATATATATATACATATATATATATATATATATATATATATATATATATATATATATATATATATATATATATATATATATATATATATATATATATATATATATATATATATATATATATATATATATATATATATACACACATACATATGCGCCCAAGCATAGCAGTGTGGTAAGAAGTTTGCTTCCTGACCATATGGTTCCGGATTCAGTCTCAGTGCGAGGCAGCTTGGGCAAGACTCGTCTATTATAGCCTGGTTAAAACTAGAAGGTACAAAACTTCAAGATTCAAATGCTTTGAAGGCTCAAAATTTTCATAAACAACTCGTATATACCTGTCTATGTATTTTATTATCCGTCCATATAAATCCATATATATATGCTTATGTATGCATATTGATATGCATGTATGCATAACACACAATCACACACATGTAGTCAAGCAACTACATATACATATATATGCATACATATATATGTGTGTATACCTAGCTAGTTGCATATATATATATATATATATATATATATATATATATATATATATATATATATATATATATATATACATATATATATTTAAATAATAATAATAAAGGTGATAAATTGGATATTAATTTAATTAACACCAATTTAAAACCAGTGGCCTAGCATAAAGAAAAATTCTGAAAATTCCAAAAAATTATATTACATACATGTGAGAAGGGATGACCACTTAGTGGACATCTTTTACGCTAGAAATCGACCATCAACTGTCAAACCACAAAAGAAAAAAAATGTTCTCCAGGGAGATTCAGCGCATACCAGAACATGAAAGGGCACGACAAATGAAAATATACAAAAATAAAGAATTATTCATAAACCAGGCTTCGTACATTACTGGATTAATGTAATTTTACCTGCATCACCCAACGCTGATGGTCGATTTCTAGCGTAACAGATGTCCACTTAGTGGTTATCCCTTCTCATCTCTCTTTCTCTCTTTCTCTCTTTCTTTCTCTCTATCTCTCTCTCTCTGTCTGTCTGTCTCTCTCTCTCTCTCTCTCTCTCTCTCTCTCTCTCTCTCTCTCTCTCTCTCTCTCCTTACACCTCTTGTTCTTCCTCTGTACTACTACGTATCTCGCCTTACCCCTCTTGTTCTTCCTCTGTTACTACTACGTATCTCTTTTTTCCCCCTCGTATTTCCTCTTTTTCTTTTTTCCTCTCGTTGCTCACCATTCTTCTACTTCCTCCCTCTCTTTCTCCCTCTACCACTCTCTCTCTTCCCTTTACACCGGCATGGTCACATGCTTCCGGTCAATAATCCTTTCCTTCCTTGGCTTTCGCCAAGTAACACACGCCACCACTTTGTCTCTCTCGGTTCCGTGCCTCATCGCGTTCATACACGCATAATTTTTCTCGTCTGGCCGTAAAGCCTTCTGTTTGTTTTCCTGTCTTGTTTTTTGTCCGCCACTACATTCCTCCATGGCTAGATTTAATTTGCGTATACAGATTTAATCTGCGATCCATGGGACGAGCCGTTTTAACGTTGCGTCCTGCCCGAAGCTCGTCGAAACGCCGGTGTTAAAACGTGGGTAGCTGATGAAGTAGAATGTTCTCTATGTGGCTCGTGTGTTCTCGTCTACGTTTGTTTGCAATGTCCTGTACCCAGATATGCACCTATACATACAGGTGGATGTCGGTATGCACATACCTGTACGTATATATGCATATACTCATTTACTTTTGTTTTTACATGATTGAACGCAGCGTCTCACAAAAATTGTAAGTAGTTCGTAAACTTATCCTCCGACGCTACTCTATCTCTTTCTCTTTCCTTTCTCCCCCCCCCCTCGTTCTTCCTCTGTACTACTACGTATCTCGCCTTACCCCTCTTGTTCTTCCTCTGTACTACTACGTATCTCGCCTTACCCCTCTTGTTCTTCCTCTGTTACTACTACGTATCTCTTTTTTCCCCCTCGTATTTCCTCTTTTTCTTTTTTCCTCTCGTTGCTCACCATTCTTCTACTTCCTCCCTCTCTTTCTCCCTCTACCACTCTCTCTCTTCCCTTTACACCGGCATGGTCACATGCTTCCGGTCAATAATCCTTTCCTTCCTTGGCTTTCGCCAAGTAACACACGCCACCACTTTGTCTCTCTCGGTTCCGTGCCTCATCGCGTTCATACACACATAATTTTTCTCGTCTGGCCGTAAAGCCTTCTGTTTGTTTTCCTGTCTTGTTTTTTGTCCGCCACTACATTCCTCCATGGCTAGATTTAATTTGCGTATACAGATTTAATCTGCGATCCATGGGACGAGCCGTTTTAACGTTGCGTCCTGCCCGAAGCTCGTCGAAACGTCGGTGTTAAAACGTGGGTAGCTGATGAAGTAGAATGTTCTCTATGTGGCTCGTGTGTTCTCGTCTACATTTGTTTGCAATGTCCTGTACCCAGATATGCACCTATACATACAGGTGGATGTCGGTATGCACATACCTGTACGTATATATGCATATACTCATTTACTTTTATATATATATATATATATATATATATATATATATATATATTCATAACATGAAATGTTTATGAAACGATATTTATCTCTCAGTAGATGTGCATTTCTTGTTGAAATCCCAACAACGGAATAGTACCAAGTGTGTGTGTGTGAGAGAGACAGAGATAGAAAGAGAGAGAGTCTGTGTGCGTATATACATACAGAGATGCATATATATATATATATATATATATATATATATATACATGCAAGAACACGCATGCGTGTAGGGCGATACCTGTGTGCGTTTAACCCATCTAATACATGAAACACCAATAGACAAAGACAAAGACAAAGAAAGGGAGAAAGAAATATGGGCGATCGAAGGAAAAGAGATAATCAGAATTATAGGAAAGCTACAAGAGTGAGCAGGAGGAATGTACAGAGACGACGGGCGCAGGATTACATGTGAGATATACTGGTATTTGTGATTGGAGACAAAAACTGTCGTGATAGACAGACAATGCCGGAGTCGATATGAGTAACAATGGTTTTATTGAAATTATTGTGAATCTCGGCGACTTTTATATCGAAAATACACATACGCACATAAGTATAAATATACAATCCCACACATATATATGTATATATATATATATATATATATATATATATATATATATATATATATATATATATATATATATATATATATATATATATATATGTATATATATAGACACAGATATGGATGAGTATTTGTTTATGAAAGCATGTGTGTGTGTGTAAAACTAGAATCGCATATAAAAGTATACTGGGATATATATATGGTTTACGCACATATGTTTACATGCATCATAACATATATGCAATGGTATACACATACATACATACACATATATACTTGCACAAGTATATATATATATATATATATATATATATATATATATATATATATATACATACATATATATATATATATATATATATATATATATATATATATATATATATATATGCATGGAGATGTTATTACAAAAGGTCAGGATAAATAATGTGATGTCAATTAAGGTGTACGAATGTATGAATATATAATTATATGCATTAGATATAGTGTGTATATATAACGGACATATATAACGTACCCCCAGACACCTCTTTCGATGTCTCCACAATACTCTATCTGTATCTCTTATTGCACATACAGACATAGACACACACACACGTAGGCACGCTCATAGACTTAGACCCTTACACGTATACGTACCTATACAAATACATATATATAAATCAAGGCTAATGCACACTTTTATGCGCACCAGTAATTAGCTGGAATTCTATGGCCCTCACACGGACACACACACAAACGCATATATATATATATGCCTTTGTGTGTGTGTCTATGTATGAGTAAATGGACAGCATATATATATATATATATATATATATATATATATATATATATATATATAAATATATATATATATATATATACATACTGATATATGCGTCCACGCACACATGTGTAAGTATATAAACATATCTATAAATGTCCACGTAATTACACAAAATTGTATATAATACGCATAAATATATATATATATATATATATATATATATATATATATATATATATATATATATATATATTTTCACACACATGCACATACATAGGTACATATAACGTATCGCTGTACTGATAGAGACAATGGGCGAATGAGTAAGAGAAATAAAGAGAGAGAGAGAGAGAGAGAGAGAGAGAGAGAGAGAGAGAGAGAGAGAGAGAGAGAGAGAGAGAGAGAGGGTGAGAGAGAGAGAGTGAGTGAGTCTAGCAGAGAGGAAAGAGAAATTGAAGGCAAACGAGAGACATCAGCGCCAAGAGAAAGCCTGAATGCTAACCTTTAGTTCCTACACGTAAAACAGTTCATTGACGAGGGCAGATATGTAGTAACAACAAAACTACGATTTAATTTTCCTTGGCTACTTTAGTTAAGCGAAAATGGAAATTGATGGTGTCTGTCTTCAGAAAACATTGACACATGCGCACTCTCGTACGGATGATACGGATATATGTGCGTACAGAGAAATACGTATGCATTCAATTGTACGCGAATACTGACATAGAAATTATGTGTGATATCTGATACGAACGCATACATATCTATACACAGACACTCTCACGCTCACACACATATAGATATTCCTCCATATACGTGTGTGCGTGTGTGTGTGTGTGTGTGTGTGTGTGTGTTTGTACGTCTGTTTCTGATCATGTGTATTTATGTATACTTATGGATATAGATATATATACATATGTAGAAAGATATATTTATATATGTATATACATATATATATACACATATGTATATATGTGTATATGTACATATGTACTCTCAGGTATGTGGGTATAAAGAGCTACACACTAGCATAGATACACACGCAGATATATGCCTGCACGGACTTATATAATATACAGCAATATACACATGTTTCAGCGTGCTCCCGTTTCAAAATGTGTGTGTACATATAAATACATGCATATATATATATATATATATATATATATATATATATATGTATATGTGTGTGTATATTTATATATGCGACAGGGCTTTAACTGATATAATTCGAAATTATTAAACAAAAGTGATTTCGTTTCGGTCCCACCTAAAACTGCATAACGTTTCATAACACAGATAAAGAGAGAGAGAGAGAGAGCGAAGGAGGAAGGGTGGTTAGTGTGTGTGTGTGTGTGTAGATTTCTCCATTTGTAATTATTGATTAAATATTCGTACCTTATAAAACGTCTTGCTTTCATAACACATGATACTTTACGTGTATGTCAGAACATCTATATTTCATTTGTTAGCTGAATTGTAACACGTAAAGAATCGTTACTGTTTCTAGAATCTGGTATTTTCAAGTAAAATACATAGATAAACACGTACAGTGGATGACTGCTATTCAACTCATCCATTTGATACGCAACGCTTGCGAACGTGGAAATGATGTTGCAGTAAGCAATTTCAATATCCTATGCAATATTTGGTCATTTTACTTCTAACAATTGCCCATATTATTGAAACATCGAGCATTGCTACGCTTGCATTTTGCTGATTTTACTTTAAGGATCGGTGAATAAAGTGCTCCAATTCTTCATTTCTACAGTTGTGGGCTAAAGTTTGTAGTTATGCTATGCCTACACTTCTCAGGATCCCGTTGATGTCTTTGTATTAGTGAATTAACATCTGTGTTGGAGAACATAATGTTTAGTTTTGTTTGACAAAACTTTAGCTGACATACATGACTGGAGACCATCTGAATACTGGAAACGAATTATAAGGATGATGATGATTCATGTCGGGTATCAAAAGTCTGACATTAATGACTGCTGCTCAATGCTTTGTGAACACTTCAGACGCTGTAAGATGTGATATGGATATCGTGCATAATGAAAACTAACTGTAACGGTCCGCGCCTGTGTCTCCGTTGAGGATGACATCACGATGCCCAACATCTCAGAACGGGACATTACACTCAGTTCAGAAGCCTATGTGAAGCTGCTCAAAACCGTGGCCAAACTCTGGCTGGAGAGGGTGGCTGTTAGTTGCAGCAGGATTCGGCTCCTAGTTATATGTGAGGAAAGACACAGAAGTGGTTATCGGAAAAATTTTACTACTTCAGTAGCCCTAGTTTTTCGGCCTCCTAATTCGTCCCAATTATAAGCCAATGGATTACGATGTACTGGGGCATAGAGGGGAAAGATACAAACTGATCTATCAGCAATACCAACACCGAACAGGTGGCTAAAGTCAAGAATACTGCAATGAGGAGCAAACCCGATTGGTCTGAATGTCGATCTGCATTCGTGTTTTATCAGAACTCAGCAATGTCTCTCTTCAAATACACACAACTGCGCAAAATCAGTAGCTGAGACGTATTTATAAAAAAACATAAACACTATTATTGCCAAGCATAACAAAATTAGTGTAATGGAATAAGGTTAACCACCAAGCATTAATACACTGAATATCAATAAATTATGGGTTATGAATACAGTTATATAAAACTGTGAGTCATATTGATATGCTTAATAAACAGATATTTAATTTCGCCATGAAAGTAAGCTGTGTTTATACAGAAAAATATATTTATGTACATTAATATACTACGATGCACAGAATTTTAAGTGAATAAATTTGGTAGATTCGACTTAAGATCAAATCGACTAGACTTGCTTTTGTCTGTCATTAACGTTTCAACGGAAATAAGCAACCTTTGTGATCATAGAACTGCCCCAACTTTTCAAAATCAATCTTAGGGAGTGCAGGAATTCTTCGTACACGGAAACGAACTGTCTGGTTGTGCATGAAAATCGCGTAATTTTAACGGAAATACTTTGGTATAATATTTTGGCACAACGGCAGCAATTCTGAGGGAGGAGATAAATGGATTACATCACCACAAGTGCTCCACCAGTTCTTATTTTATCGACTCCGAAAAAATGAACGTCAAAGTCGACCTCACCGGAATTTGAACTCAGAAGGTTAAGATGGATGAAGTGCTGCTGAGCTTTCATCCCGGCGTGTTAACGATTCTGCGAGCTGCCCGCCCTAAAGACTTAGGTACATTGAGATGAGAACCAAACCGACTTGCTTAGGTTTCGTGCTGTATTAATGTCTCATCAGAAATCATCATCTGCTGCGTTGAAAACTACCCAAGAGCCGATTGTCACTTACTGAAAAAACTAAAAGGTCACGTACACAGAAATATCTTACAAACTGTCTCGTTGTGTAGTCAGAACACACAGTGTTATGCAATATTGACTATCGGGGATTAGAATGACGGCCAAGCCGACTAGCTTTAGTTTCGTCACGCATTAAATTCTCGTCAGGAATCTACAAACTCTGCGCTGAAGAACTACACAGTTACGCAAAATCAGTCGATGAGACGCATTTATAAAAATATAAACAACATTTTTACAAAGGCATAACAAAATTAGCGTAATGGAACAAGGTTAACGATCGGGCATTAATGAGCACGATATCAATCAACGATGAGATATGAATACATTTATATAACACGGGGAGCTATATTGATATGTTTAATAAACAGAGATTTAATTTCGCTGTGAAAGCAAGCCCCTGTGTTTATACATCACAATATATTCATTTATGTACATTAATATATTCTGCTGCATTGCCATTCAAGAATTTAGATAATCTCTTTACAGATTCAT
>NC_142954.1:9294601-9299601 GCF_046866305.1 Octopus bimaculoides
GTCTGTTTGTGTGTCTATCTAGCTATCCCTGGAAGTCCTTAGCTGTCATACCCGTATAGTGCCTATTAATACTATCAGATTGTGTAAGGGTGGCTCAGTATACTACGGCCCTTGAGAGTCACGATCCTTCTAGAGAGCACATGGTGGGGTTTCGAAGGTTGCAGTTTGGGATTGGGGGTCGTGCGGGTGCACGTATACGTGCGTTGATGTGTGCGATGTTGTCTAAGCAGGAGTAGCTCACCTAGACATTATGGGGGTTGAAGAGTTTGTAATAAATGCGGCCTCTTGAAAGTGTTCCTTAATTAACAAACAGCACCTAGCGACGTTGGTGGAAACTTCTACGCTGAACGGGGTGGGATGGGAGGGGTTATCCTATATAATTTTTTCATTTTCTAATCCTTATGGGGTAAGGGGAAGGTGTTAGAACGTTGTTCACATACCTCAGCTTCTCGGTAGAGCTGCTCATAGACAAAGCATCGTTCTAGTGGGAGGAGCCATGTTAAATATCTCTCTATTGATGAGAGTTTAGATAGCCTTTTACTAATGTCTGAAACCAGACTTCTAAATTCAGCGGGGCGTGGGTTGAGCTCTTGTGGATGTGTATTGATTCCTCATTAGTCTTCCTGTGCGGATAATCCTTGCGGAGAAGAAGCAACTGGACCTTTGAGAGTCCCCAGTCCCTATCAAATAGCGTTACTCCTGAGACCCTTCGTATTTGCAATCATTCTATTTCTGCCATTACCCAACATTTAGGGCCATTGGTAAGGATAAGCCCGAAAATCGCATTGAAGAAAGACAATTTGGCTTTTTCTTTTAGTTGTTTCTCCCTTTTTGAAGATAGAATGCCGGAGCTGCCACAATATTGTGCCAGGATCTGCAGTTTTATTCTCTAATCCAGCTTCCTGATTCCTATTACTCGGAAATACATACCCGAATTCCTTAAACCTCGGCACGTGACATAGTATTGTTCAACTATCATGCAGAGAGCCCTGCAACGTTCGGCAGGGAATCAATTCAGTGCATGCTGGAGAACGGCTTCTGACAGTCAGTTGCAAATCAATTCAAGAAATGTTTTCCCAGGGCAGCGCTGCAAACGAGCTTGCTACTTAATCTTCTCTGCCACAAATCAAATTAATAATTATTCTACATCTATAAACACCAAAATGAAAACGATAATTTCTCAAAAACTTCTTAACAAAATTTGCAGACATATAAAATAATCCCAGAATAATATACTAAAAAATAGGATTACTACTAAATTTTTTCCAGCATCAAAATCTAGCATGAGTCTAATTGTATGGACATACAAATTTACATGGATGCATATATATCTCTTTTACTCTTTTACTTTTACTTGTTTCAGTCATTTGACTGCGGCCATGCTGGGGCACCGCCTTCAGTCGAGCAAATCGACCCCGGGACTTATTCTTTGTAAGCCTAGTACTTATTCTATCGCTCTCTTTTAGCCGAACCGCTAGGTTACAGAGAATGCAAATCCTTAAGTCATACTCTACAAATGATCACAATATACGGGACTACAAAATCTGCAGGATTTCTTAAGGATTAAAGGATGATGAACAGAGTAAGAAACTATCCTTCACAGCTTTGGTACAAAGGAGCAGACGATCAACATTTACTCTGGATTAGGGAGAAAAAGCAAAGTACATACATACATGCATTTTGTTTGGGTTCCCACTGCAAAATTCTAACTAGGCTTCGTGTTAAGGGCGCAGCTGAGTAGCGGATCATATTTCGCCATCACTAATTTACATTGAGGGCCAATAGTTGGCTTTGGATAACTAGGTGGCTATCGGGGTATCGTATCTGATGGAAAAAAAGATGCAAAATCATTTATTGCCTCACAAATATCTCTAATGATGTTATATGTGCGTGTGTATATGTCCGCTTGTGTACGTTTCTGTGTGGGTGTACGTGTGTGCGTAAATGTATGTGTATATATGTGTATGTATGTGTGTGTATATATATGTGTCTCTTTGCGTATGCATCTGCGCGTGTGTATATACGTGTGTGCTAGTGTGTGTGTGCGTATATATACATCCATATATATATAGATACAGACGTGACAGATATTTGTGTAAATATATATTTATATATTATTTGCAATTTGTGAATCTGGCGAGAGCCAGTGTATACAAGATTTGTTAGGTGAACAGATACGTTGCATTGAAATACAAAAGATAAAGGCTTGAAATACAACTTCAGAAAGGACATTCGATATTAACTCACCATCCAAATATGCTTGGCCACGGCCGTCTGCAACGAAAGGAAAAAACAAAAATTCATTTCAATACTTATATAGATGCACACATTCACACGCACGCCCACTCGGACGGACATGTAGGGAAATTTGATGCGACGATCCAAACAGTGTACAAAAGAGGATTCTATCAGTATCATGTCTTGTCTCTCTCTCTCTCTATATATATATGAATTTACATGAGTGCAGATACATTTACTTAAATATATACATAAACATACATACATATATACATATACATATATATATATATATATATATATATATATATATATATATATATATATATATATATATATATATATATATATATATATATATATATACACATATATATACATAAATATATATCTACATGCATAGACAGATACACAGATACGTACATAATTGCATACATATATATATATATATAGAGAGAGAGAGATACGTGCGTGTGTATGTGTGTTGATATATGATAAAAGCACAAGAGTTTTTGTTTTTAGTATATCTTTACTGTCTCAACTGATGGAATTCTATATTGCTTGATGAAAATTTTACCACATACACGCTATATATATATATATATATATATATATATATATATATATATATATATATATATATATATATATATATATTCATTTCCGTGTGTGCATACGTCTACGTACGTGTGTGTGTGTGTGTGTGTGTGTGCGTGTATGTGTGTGCGTGTATGTGTTTGCACAATGCAGATACCAGAGAACAAGGAACCAGCTAACTGTAATAATTCGAAGTAAGAAAAGTCATTCATTTATATCTTACATCTTATATACGTTTCATCAGATAATTCTGAATGCTCGGAAACCGCATCTGTGGAAGAGAAAATAAAACAAATAAAGTAAGGATACATATATAGATTTATAAAAGTATACAAGTAACCACACTCTTTCTCCTCTCTCTCTCTCTCTCTCTCTCTCTCTCTCTCTCTATATATATATATATATATATATATATATATATATATATATATATATATATATATATATATATATATATACATATATATATATATATATATATATATATATATATATATATATATATATATATATATATATATATATATATATACACATACAGAGGGAGAGAGAGAGGGACAAATAGAGTGACAGAGAGACAGAAGGGGAGAGAGAGATAGTTGGTAACAGATTTAATCTGATGATCAGTATGAAACGAGTGAACTCTTTCGATATGACCGACTGTCTTTGTTCGCCGACTGTACTCAGAGCATCCGGGTTCGTTCTCCTTTTTTAGTTATTTGATCCTTTCAATATACAGCGTCATCGGTTTGCTAGTTTGAGTAGATAACCAACTACCGGAAGAGTTTCGTCTCACGCCCACGTCTGATCATGAATCCTCTATTCCTTTTATTGTATATGTAGTGAATCTCAATCAAATAATGCTAGAATTAACATTATTTGATCCGAGGCGCCTACTAAGCCGCCATGACATTTGTGAACGACATCTGTGTAATTATGTGCAAAACATGACAGACAATGAAATGGGGTACACATTCTAAATTATGATGACGTGATGACAAAATCCAAACGGCGGTGCATAAGTATGGCCGCAGCTCTGAGCTGAAAGTATAGAGAAAAAAGAAAAAGAAAAGTAAACCTGGGAATTTGGTTGTCTGAAACATGGCACCGGGAGGATGTAAGTTCATGCTGCCTACCAATTTCATGTGTCCAAGCGAAAAATGTCTAATTAATTTAGTAGAATATAGTCCGTTTTATATTTCCAAGTTGATACGATCTCCGTCGCAGTAAGCAAAATAATTACCATACGAAATCTACAGTTCTAACATGCTTTTACTTGTATTTTGCCTTTTATTAGTTTCAGCCATTCGACTGCCCTCCCACCAAGCATGGGCATCTATCTATCTATCTATCTATCTATCTATCTATCTATCTATCTATCGACCTATTTGTCTGTCAATCAATCACTCAGTCAATATATGTATGTATGTATGTATGTATTTATCTATCTGTATGTCTGTATATATATATATATATATATATATATATATATATATATATATATATATACCTGTCTGACTGCCTGTCTGACTCTTTCTATCGATCTATCTCTTGATCTCTCACCATCTCTCTGTTTGTGTGTATGTACGTATGTATATGTATATATATATATATATATATATATATATATATATATATATATATATATATATATATATGTATGTATGTATGTGTGTATGTATGTATAGATAGATAGATAGATAGATAGAATGTTAGACACACACAGTCACAGAATCGTATGCAGTAATAACGAAGACCACAAGTCTTGTTACAGCTACCCAGGCTTTCCTGATTGAGACATTAATCTATTTCGCCATTTTTCAAGCTGAGAACAAGCCCGTTTGTCAGTTAATTTTTCAGCTGATAAAAATCATCTGCCTAAAAAAAGCATCTGTCAAACGGTTTTGTTCTCAGCTTGAAAAACGGCGAAATAGATTAATGTTTCGACCAGGAAATACTGGATAGCTGTAATTAACAAGACTTGTCATCTTTATTATAGCACTATATGCATATATATATATATATATATATATATATATATATATATATATATATATATATATATATATATATATATATATATATATATCAATATGTATATATCTATCTCTATGTGTCAATCTATCTCTCTATCTCTATCTTTGTCTATCTATCTATCTATCTAT
>NC_142954.1:9304601-9322101 GCF_046866305.1 Octopus bimaculoides
TATAGAAATATATTTCGAATATTTCTGTATACAACAATTATGCGTGCTTGTATGTGTGTGAGAGAGAGAGTGTGGTTGAAAGAAAGAGAGTGAGTGAGAGAGAGAGGAAGAGTGAAAGAGAGAGAGGGGGGTGTATGTAGTGTATGTATGGAAGAACAATGATGTTTATCAGAACTAAGCGTCAGTGTATCTTGGCACAAACATCGCTGAGGTATGCACAGTAACTGTTGCAGAGAACATGTCTGAAAAGATACAATATAATAATTATTAGCCCACCAATACAAACAAATACATATATACCTACATACATACAAGCATGTCCTGATATGCAAGTATATTCATGAGAACACATACATAAAACATACAAACCTGCACATGCATATATACATACATACATACGTACATACATACATACATACATACATGCATACAAAAATGTTGATGCTGAAATTCCAACGAATGAGCCTTGGATCTCGGTTACAAACCAGTTCTTACTCTATTGGCAAGAAATCTTGAAATAAGCTGAATAATGATAGACATACATACATACGTACAGACATACTGGCATTTTCTGAAGCATTCGCTTCATGGTTCTCTGAATGAGTCTGAGTTTCAGAGTGCACTGAAGAGGAAGGGCATATCTCCCATTACAGACCTTCAGAAAAGGGGACTAAGTAGGTTCTTCATAAGCTCTATCTACGTCCTGTACATGTGAGAGGATTATGAGACACGAAAGACACCAATCCAAGAGAGAACCTACAAAAATCGATCAACGCAACAGCCTGCTCGTGAAATTAACGTGCAAGTGGCTGAGCACTCCACAGACACGTGTATACTTAACGTAGTTCTCGGGGGGGGGGGATATTCAGCATGACACAGTGTGTCACAAGGCTGACCCTTTGAATTACAGGCACAACAGAAACAGGAAGAAAGAGTGAGAGAAAGTTGTGGTGAGAGAGCACAGCAGGGTTCGCTAGCGCTTCCAGCCGAAGCTTCGTGTGGCTTTAAAGGTTTTCGCTCGGTAAACACCCACACGCCAGGTCTGAGAATCGAAACCGCGATACTACGGCCGCGTGTCTGCTTCCCTAACCACTGGACCGTTGCGCCTCCACACACACACATAGGTGTTTGTTTGTTTGTATGTGTATATATATATATATATATATATATATATATATATATATATATATATATATATATATATATTATACATGTGAATATGTATAACAGATGTGTGTCTTGTGTGTGTGTACATATGTGTTCGTGTGGTGATGAGATAAGTCGCAAAGCTGTAAAAACTGGCGGGTGTAATTAAGACATTAGGAAATACATAAGTTACAACACAAATCACCATCAAGATATGCTTGGCTACGTCCGTCTGAGGAATCGTCCGAACGGTCTGAAAAGAAAAAAATAACAATAAATAATCGCAATATCTTACACACTCATGTGTACAGGTGTACACACTCGTCAGTCACACACACTCACATATATAGACACGCAGACATATACATGCACACGCACATACAGTTCTACGAACATAAGCTCTCTTTCTCGTAAACAGATGGAATGTTTATTGAAGCAAGAGTCGAAGAAACACGAATGCCATTTATGTGTGATAGTGTATATCATGAGAATCTCGGATACTTGAGTTACTTTGTTGCTTCTGCTAAATATTAATATATATATATATAAATATGTGAGTGTCAGTATTCGCGCATGCGTATGTGTGTGTGTGTGCGTGTGTGTGTGTGTGTGTAATACACGTATAATGCAGATTTCAGACCCCAATATCTAACAATTAGAAAGAGGCTAGTCGATATAACTTACATCGTATATGTGTTTCATGAGATAATTCTGAATGCTCGGAAATTGTATCTGTTGAAGAGAAAATAAATATAATAAGCATTCATACATACATAAAAACATACATACATGCATACATGCATATATACATACATATATATATATATGGATGCATGCGAACATACATACAAACACGTGTATTTCTAACAATATATACAAAGAAAGACATATATACTCAATCATGTCCCATATAGAGTGTATATAATTATAAATATATAATCATTCGTACATAGATGTATTCGAGAATATATATACTATATACAAATATATATGTGATTATATATATATGTCAATAATAATAATAGAATATTTGTTTATATGTATATATGTATACATATGTGCAAATATATATAAATATATTATATATATATATATATATATATATATATACATATATATATATATATATATATATATCCATTATTATGATTGACCGTTGACTGAACACTATTCAATTTTTTTTCTCCGTGTTTTTCTCCTTGTCTCCGTATTTTTTCTGTTGAAGAGCGTAGGTCGA
This sequence comes from Octopus bimaculoides, assembly GCF_046866305.1. Classification (NCBI taxonomy): domain Eukaryota; kingdom Metazoa; phylum Mollusca; class Cephalopoda; order Octopoda; family Octopodidae; genus Octopus; species Octopus bimaculoides. The sequence continues at coordinate 9,306,985 of NC_142954.1, forward strand.
AACGTCAAAGACTTTCCGTATTCCCGAGCGTCATACTAATATATACTTTTGTTATTTACACCACCTGTCCTCGTCTGTTGTTATTATTTGTATATTCTCCCATATATATATATATATATGTATATATATATATGCACATACATATATATGTATATAAATATAGATAAATAAATAAGTAAACATGTATATATATATATATATATATATATATATATGTATATATATATATATATATATATATCACATGCATTCACGGAACACATGCATACTCACATGCGTGCACGTACATTCACATACATACGCTCATACATCACGTGACTCAACAAAACAAACAACGTGTCATTATATGCATTTCTTAGGAGTTGGGTATATAATTTAATAACAGCTTGAATGAGCTTCATACAACTTTAAAAGTCCTAGACTCGTTGGCCGAACCTTTCTCTTGTGCTATTTAGAGTAGCATAAAGAGATTTGAGACAACATGCAGTTGGCTACCAGATGTTAGGCCTGTATTGGTCAACTCAGGTCACGTGGTGTCTTTTACTCTAATGTCTAGCAGCCATCTTGAATTCATATTTAAACACCTATATATGAACATGAATTTTATATATGACAAATACGCTAGCTTAAAATGTACATAGATTTAGGCTTAGACATATTTTCGAGGTGAATTTTCCGATTCCTCTCCATCCCCGTTCGCCAGCGAGCATTTTCTTTTTTTTTTTTTTTTTCGTTTTCGTTCACTACATGCTGTTTTACATCTATTACACTATTTTCCCCGCTCCAATTTTTTGCCCGGATTAGAAACTGGAGTTTAACCAGATTTTGGCTACGTCCGTCTGAGGAATCGTCCGAACGGTCTGAAAAGAAAAAAATAACAATAAATAATCGCAATATCTTACACACTCATGTGTACAGGTGTACACACTCGTCAGTCACACACACTCACATATATAGACACGCAGACATATCACCACACGAACACATATGTACACACACACAAGACACGCATCTGTTATACATATTCACATGTATAATATATATATATATATAACACACAAACAAACAAACACCTATGTGTGTGTGTGTGGAGGCGCAACGGCCCAGTGGTTAGGGAAGCAGACACGAGGTGAATTTTCCGATTCCTCTCCATCCCCGTTCGCCAGCGAGCATTTTCTTTTTTTTTTTTTTTCGTTTTCGTTTACTACATGCTGTTTTACATCTATTACACTATTTTCCCCGCTCCATTTTTTTGCCCGGATTAGAAACTGGAGTTTAACCAGATTCGGATATATTTACATACAGAAAAGATAGAATTAACTAACGTGATTATGTCATATATTATTAACTTCAAAGTGTTTGTATCTAAACTCACCTTCTCTATCTGTGGCAGCAGATCGATTCAGATCGGATCCCTCTGATGTCGCTGTCACCGAGGGAATCTCTATGTCGTCATCTGGTGCATCTTCATCTGTTTTGGGTTTCTTTAAACACGGGCATATAGATTCAAGAATTCGCTTGGCTCCTGCACACAGACGTGCGAGGAAGCCTTGGTCGTTAACGTTAGCTGTCATTTTCCAATAAATAAAAACAATAATTAGTAAATTTATGATCGCAAATGAATGAATCGCAAGAGTAACCTACAAGAAGTTATCGTCAAACAAGCTGCAAAAGTCGCAATGGATTTTCTCGTTTCTCTCAAGCTGTTATCATGACGTCATCATCATAATAAACCGTCTAAGGTCAGGTGTCCATTGAAAATATAATTTAAACGTTGAAGTTGCACAATCGTCAGCGCATTGGCTAATATGCCTAGCTACGTTTTTTTGTTTCTCTTTCCTTACGTTCTGAGTTCCAGTCCGGAACATGTTAATTTAGTTTCTGTTTTTTTTTTAGGGTCGATAAAATAAATTTAAATGTCAAGTACTGGAGTCGATGTATCCTTCTTTCCTTTCTCCTCAGAAATACTTGTCTTGTAGAGACAAAATACCGTTTTAACAACTGAATCATAAAGGATTTGTATGCGTGTCCTTCAATAAATGACACACAAACACACATGCGTGCTGTAAGTTCTGAGTTTCGATTCTTCCGAGGTTGACCTTGCCTTTTATCCTTTCGGGGGTCAATAAAATAAGTACCAGTTGAATACTGGGGGGGGGGGGGTCAAGGATATTGTGGACCTTGTGCCGAAATAAATAAATACCAGTTGTCCGCTGGGGGTCGATGTAATCGACTTACCCGCTCATTAAAATTACTGGCCCAGACCAAAACTTGTCGGATATTTCTTGTGTGTAACTTCGTTTAAGCTGTTGGTTTGGCAAAGGACCACAGTCATCTTCTTCTGCCTCTTGTAAAGATTTTACATTTTTCCTCACGAGGAGCCGCACTGTTCTCTTGCAGCAAGAAAACATTAGAAGATTACATTTGTTTTGTGCTGAATTCGCCTAGACTTTAGTTCGACGGATAACATGCATAGCAGCATATATTTTCGTTTGTTATAATCTGAGTTCAAATTCCGCCGAAGATGACTTTGCCTTTCATGCTTTCGTGTCGGTTATATAAATACTAATCGAGAGGTGAGGGTCGATGTATTCCAATTACACCATTTAAAATTACTGACCTGGTCACAACATTAAATGTAATAATATTTTAAACGTTCAATAAGGTCATACAAGTTTTTTTGGTTATTCTACAACAGTGTACATGAAAGTTCTGCGTTTGAGAATACTTGTTTATCGGAAAATATTTCTAGCCACATTAATTCTTCCTTGCCCTTTATATAAGTATATATGCGTTCGGAGTACATTTGATGGTAGTTTGAGATCGATATATCTGCTACTTGGAAAGCGTTATGGTGTGGGCTACATTGGATTTCTGATACAGCTTTCTTAACCTATGACAGTTCAATGACCACGCGTATTCAATCACTAAAGGAGGAATGAATGAAATCCAGACGTTTTTGAGTTTAAGATGGGTTTTGATGGAAGAATCGTTGTATCAAAATCCATCCGTCCTTTGATTTGATTTCTTCATACTGTCCAGTAGTGGAACTTCCCGTTCGTTTGAAAAATAGGTAATTGGTTAATATACTATGACATGGTAATCTTGAAGAAGTTAATCACAGACCAGATATGCGAGCGACCAATTTTCTTCGGTGGTTTGTGCAAAATGGATTAGGGTGCAACTGTATTGTGATACGCACATGTCCCAAAATATTTTACATCGAAGAGAAACAGCATCAAAGTTCAACATATCGTTCCCGTTCTCAAATACCATCACGGTACACTGTTGTGAGCCGCTAACACTCACCACTAAGCCACGCACCTTCACAAGTTTAAATGATACCTGAACTAAAGACATATCGTATTTAAAATTAGTCTTTATTGCCATATAGCCTAAGCTTTTATAATCCCTCAGCTAGAATATACTTTAAGAAGGACTATCCAATGCATGAATCCCCAGTTCGATACATCACGCATGAGCAAAACCTTGAAGAAAGCTGCATAGGAATGTTTAGCTTAGACGAACCAGCTAAATGCACTGAATCACCCGAATCAACTAAATGCACATAAATGCTACATCAAAGGACATTAGCGGACTTAACCAACGGAAATATGTACTGGATTGGAATCTAATGTGAATTTAATGAGTGTAATAATATAATAAACAAATTTTAACGATGTATAAATTCTCCATTGTTCTTTATGATGCCTTGACGATTGTGTATTCTGTATGATGTGTCGAAAACAGTGAAACAAAGTCGGGATTTACATAGGCGTAGGACTGGCCGTGTGGTAAGTGGGTTGCTTACGAACCACATGGGTCCGGGTTCAGTCCCACTGCGTGGCACCTTGGGCAAGTGTTTTTTACTATAGCCTCGGGCCGACCAAAGACTTGTGAGTGGATTTAGTTAACGGAAATTGAAAGAAACCCGTCGTAACTATATATATATATATTATATATATATATATATATATATATATATATAGATATATATGTGTGTGTGGGGGGTCCGTGTTTGTCCCCCAAAATCGTTTGACAACCGATGCTGGTGTGTTTGTATTCAATGCAGGTGCAATCGAAATTTGTGAACAAATGTGTGTCGCAGTGTATGTGAATGTATGCCTGTTTGTGTGAGTGCACGTGTGTTTGTTTATTTATTCTATTGTATGTGAATGCCTTTGAATAAAAGGTATTGTATGTATCGTGTGCTATTCATTTCGGATATTAATATGATATTTTTCGCACATGGACTGTAATTTTGAGGAGACAACGGGTCGATAACATCAAAAACACAGACTTCAAATTACTGTGGAGCGTGGCTGAGCACCCTATTTCTTCAGGGGTGTGTTACGCATTGTCCCATCCCCGTTCAGCTTCTACTGCTTGCGCCCCCCATTTTTCATTTTCCTTCTCTTCTATTTTTGTTTCTGTGAATTTAAATGTTATAATTTAATAAACGATAGAATAAGACAAGAAACAAAAAGAAACAAAAAGAAACGAATTGCAAAAGCTACATTATTTTTACGACTATGAAAAGATGGAATGCAAACACAGGCTTGATTTGAACCCAGAATTTAATGAATCAGAGAAAGACCGCTAAACAGTTTGTGACACGCGCTAGTCATTGTGCTATCTCGACGATCTTATATCACTTATTATTGATACGTGATCTTGCGATGTTGAATACCATCATGACGTCATAATAAATTGAGAAAAAGAACGAAAAATCTGTTTACAATATTCCATTGCGATTTTAACAGTTTGTTTGACGATAACTTCTTGTACGTTACTCCTTGCGATTAATTCATTTGCGTTAATATATTTACTAATTATTTTTATTTATTGAAAAATGACAGCTACTGTCGACAACCAGGGTTTCCTCGCACGTCTGCGTGCAGGAGCCCAAGCGAATAATTGAAGCCATATGCCCGTGTTTTAAAGAAAACCAAAAACAGATGAAGATTCACCAGAAGACGACATAGATATTACACCACCGATATCAACAGAATGTTCCTCAACTGCAACAACAGAAAAATCCGTAAATCTGAATCAGTCTGCTACCGAAGGTGAGTTGTTGATGAAATTACTTTGAGGTTTTACATAACACGTAAGACCTTTAGATAATTATGTCTCCTCTACACATATATGCATCTAATTTCTTCATATACAAAAATCCAATTTTATACACACATTTATATAAATTCAAGCTGTTTGCGAAAAACACCACGTGATGTGAGTTCACCAATTGGGGACTAACTAGTAGCCGTCTTGAATGATTTCCCAAATCACTTTATTAATTTCTGGATAATTCAGGAGATAGGATAGTCCGGCGTGCTAACGTTTCTGCCAGCTCACCGCCTGGCGAGCTAACGTTTCTGTCGCCTTGTACGTATATATGTATGCATGTATGTATGTATGTATGTATGTATGAATGTATGTATGTATGTATTGACAGGTTAAATATTACCATTTATTTTTACATTTTCAGGGATGTTTTCAGTACCTGTTACTGTCCATACATCAGAGATATTTGTGCAAAGATATCCTGACGGTAAGTAGTGGCACTTATCATTTTCATTTGTTTTTTTTGTCTTTTGCTAGTACTCCAAATTATAGCAATATTCACATTTGTCGATTTATACACACTCATGTATGTATGAATGTATATTTTCATCTGCATGCATTAGAGTATATTTATACACACACAGATATATATGTATATATATACCCTTCTTATTTTCAGTCTCATCCTCTGCGGAACCCACAGCCAGCGACACTCATTTTGCAGTACAACATTTTACTGGCAGTAAGTGTTTGTTAATATATTCACACACGTTTTTCATTAATAGCTCCGTCGTGTACATCAGAAGCAGTGCAGAATGCCCCCACACGCATAATTATACTGATATATATATATATATTATATGCACATATATGTAGTTACATAATATATGTGTGAATGTATATAGATACATATTTACAGTCATTAATGTATATAAATATGTATATATGGGTGTGCATATATGTATATACATATATTTATATAAATATGCATATATATTGTACATATGAGTATCTCTCTCTCTCTGTCTCTTACCGTCGATCTCTTGGTATATATATATATATATATATATATATATATATATATATATATATATATATATATGCATACGCACAAACATACATGCATACATATATACATATATAGATACATACATACATACATACATATCGTGTTTGCTTCAAATTCAGATAATTTATTTGTTTAATTCCGTTTGTTTTGTTGGGTTCATAACATTTGGTCTGCGATAAATATTTACACCGAGTTGTGATTCCCCCCCCCCCCCCATTTCTTGTCTTTTCACCCTTTCAAACATTATCGGAATTTAATAAATGCTTCTGTTCTGAATTAAGTACGATGACTAAGAAATTTCAGACACAGCATCTTCATGCAAGATGGTATCAATCAACCATTGCTCGTTCAGTAATCTAATTATATTAGGTATTTATTGACAGAATATTACGATATTGATTATCGAAAACAGATTTCACTCGCCATTTACAGCTTATTCATGCTTGGACATGATATGCGTGTATATATATTTATGTATATATTTGTGTGTGTGTATATATTTATGTATACATTCATGCTTGGATGTATGTGTGACTGTATATATATATGACTTCATGTTTTTATAATAAATTTTAAATGCTTTCTCAATGCCTTTCTCAACATAATTATTGCATGTTTGTTTGTTTGTTTATATTTATGTCAAATTATCTTCATTGTGCTTTGTTTTTCGTTCAATTTCCAGCTCATTTTTCCGATGCCGAAGAAATATCTCTCTCTCTCTCTCTCTCTCTCTCTATATATATATATATATATATATATATATATATATATATATATATATATATATATATATATATATATATATATATATAGCTAAAAATTAACTTACAAATGCAAGTGTTCCCCGGTTTCAAGCGCCACACTTCATGCTTGTAATTTTCTGGGTCATACATATAACAATCTCTCTCTCTCTGTCTCTCACTACTTCCTCTCTATGTGTGAGTGTAATTTTTCTGTTGTTTTATTTTCAGACATTTGAAGGTCCTTGAAAAATGTGAGATCTGCAGACAGAAAGAAAATTTCCACCACTCTATAGACCAAACATCTACACAATTTGCTAAAGATTCCGATAATGCATCGACTCTAAAGTTTATAGAGCCCTCACTGACATTCCCCCGCGTTGGGTGCCAGATATGCGAAGCCTATCCTTGTTTTTTGCTAAAGTTGAAGACGCATATCGTAAAGCAAAAATCATGGAGTTAGTGTGCAACGATGATAAAAAATAAATATTTACATCTTAGACATTTGTGAACATCACTCATGAATAAAAAATAATAATTTTAAATTCTCCCTTCATTTTTATTTCATCGACGGAATCGTTATCTAGTACTTGGAAAATGTATATTGGCGAAATTGTCCTTAAAAATATGCATTATTATGAACTCGCTTAAAAGCTGTACCCGTTGTGGACTTCCAAATTAGCTGCTGCGGAGGGCAAGTTGGGCCTATGGTCCAAAATAATGATTATCTAAATAGCATGACTATAATATGTCTATAACGCCTATATGCTCAGGTAGTGTTTCATCAGAGGTTAAGGTTGAATAAGAGTTAATTCCGTAATGCAATCATTCTGTTGGTCCAGTCCCTATATGAATTCAAACCGTTGGCTAATTAATCCCAAAGTTCTTATTTCGACGTAAAATTAACGAAACGAATGTCATTTATCTCCCCTTCATCTTTGACGTCATCTGACAAACATCAGCCGAGATGGCGTTTATCAGCCTATCTTTACCTGCTAGAAATAGCAACCCAAATGCTTTAAAATCAAACCTCAATGCTGGATGTTCAAGAAATAAATGAAGGACAGATTTTCAATCCCAGGATCATCCTGATTCCAAAATGGTATAATATGTCTATGTAGAGCAAATGTAGACTGAGATACAGGGGTCCCAGACAGAGAGAATATCACGTTTATTATTATAGACGTTAGGAGATAAAAATAACAAGGATTTGTCAGTAAGTTATAATATACCTCGTCATGCGGCTGTTGTTAAGAATCTTGCTTCCCAACCATGCAAAACTGGGTTTATCTCTATGGTACGCTCGCTTGGACAAGTGGCTTCTTCTACAGCCACGACAAGAGCAAAACCTTGACAGACGGAAACAGATAGAAGCCTGTCATAATTCATATATGCATACATAAACACATGCGTACGTAGTACCAGTTGAGTATCGGGGTCGATGTAGTCGACTTACTCCTTTCCCTTAAGAATTGCTTACTTTGTGACAAAATTTGGAACCGATTTTTTTGTCTTCGTTAAATCGGAGGACTAGCAGAATAGTTAGCACGGAAGCAAAATGCTTAGTGGTATTTCGTCTGTCTTTACGATCAGTGTTCAAATTCCATCGAGGTTTGCCTTTAACTTTCATTATTTTGGGCTCGATAAAGTAAGTAGCAGTTGAGCATTGGAATCGACGTGTTCAACTCCTCCCTTGCCCACCCTAAAAAAAAAAAAAAATGCTTGCCTTATGGTAAAATTTGAAACCGATATTTTCGTCTTCGATTAGTGGGTTCCCTAGCAGAATCATCGGAAAGACGGCATTTCGTATGTCTTTACGTTCTGAGTTCAAATTATGCCGAGGTCGACTTTGCCTTTCATCTTTTCTGCTTCGATAAAAAAAAGTACCAGTTGAATTCTAGGGTTCATCTGATCAACAAATCGACTGCCCACTCACAGCAAACAAGCAGATGTGCTCGTACACGCTATACACATATATGTCACTCTGTGACTTTGCCTTGAATAAGAGTCTGTACTACAGCACTGCAATCATCCCTGACATAATTTCACAAGGAACTGTATAGGAGTGCACGATTAATGCTAGCTTCTTTTTTCATGCAGATGAGTATATGAGTTACGATATGTTTTTCATTTTAATTCCATGGTAATTACATGACAAAACTTCTATGTTATTATTTGCCTTTATTGAATGATCATATGGTATTATAGACTCTATTGACTGAGACAATTACTCGGCCTTATTTTCGTTCCTTTGAAATATTACATAATTTCCTAGATTTCTACTTTTTTCCTCTTCAATCATGAAATATTCTTGTTACCATACTCCTTGCTGTGTCATATTAGTTAGGTTAGAGAAATGTCCACTATTTGCTATAATTAGCTATCATTATATACACTAATATTTTTATTGATATTTTTTTCCCTTTCTATACGCATGCATAATGGATTAAGATGTGTCACCGGAAAGGAGTAAAGAAAAAAAAATCGCAGAAAATCGACAATGTCGTTATTGGCAAAAATGAAATGAAAACAATCTAAGACGTTACAAAGAAAGGAAAATATGGTAAGAATAAAACCTGCCAATTTGAAAATCCTAACGTGAATGAAAACAATTTGTTCCTGCTAATGAAGATGGTGTTGTGGAGATTATTCGAAAAATAAATAAAATTTCTAGAGAAGAGTAATTGGTGAGCACTAATGAAGATAATATTGCAGGGAAGTGATCGAGGTTTGTCTTTAAATTTTATTTGTTGCTTGTTCCATTCATTGGACAGCAGCCATGGTGAGGCACCGTCTTTCTTTTTAGTGGAAAAAAGAGAGTTGAAATCAGTACTTAATTTATATTGTCTGGCACATGGTTTTCTTATACTCATTTAACGAATCGCTACGATACTGGGATGTAAATAAACCAACAATGGTAAACAAGCGCTGGCCAAGGCGGGGAAAGTGCAAACACAAATACATTCATATCATATTCTTTTACTCTTTTATTTCTTTTAGTCATTTGGCTGCGGCCATTCTGGAGCGCCGCCCTCAAAAATATATATGCGCATATACACATATGTACACACATATACATACTTACACACGTATATATATATATATATATATATATATATATATATATATATATATATATATATATATATATGTATATATATATATATATATATATGTATACATATACAGGGAATAATTAAATGTATATATATACATATATATATATGTATATATATATATACACACACACACACACATATATATATATATGTGTGTGTGTGTGTGTGTGTGTGTGTGTGTGTGTGTATGTATGTATGTATGTATATATATGTAATCCAAACAACTCCAGTTCCGATTATTAGAATTAATAGATTATTGAATTTAGCTCCGACGAGTTGTAACTTACATACATATAGTTAGGACATAATTACTTAGACTTAAAATAGGATTAATCATAATGAAAATTTGACTAAATCAAGGGGTAATGCATATGTATATTCCCGTCGAGGGTACAATGTGCTGCAAATCACCTTATGTCTCCTGGAGTATTGTATAACTTACGTTAAACCGTGTCATTCATACAAATTTACGTCTATATTGCAGATGTTCAAAGAAATCTTTAGTCACATTAGGTTACGTTTAAATGCAAATACATACTCCGAATCTTCTGTACAAGATCTTTTATGAGTATTTTGATTACTTAAGCATTTATATACAGCAGATCACCTCACTTTTGAAACGGATATTTAGAACATATATCTTATTCTGATAATGTTTATTGAAAAGCTCTTCACTTACCAAAATGTTTTACAATTTTTCTCCAAAAAATATGTTTGAGATTATTATTTGAGTTTCAGAATTGCTAATTGATTGATTTTTTTTATTTTTATTCTATCGAAATTAAAATATATTCCTCAAATACATTACAATTACTTATCAACAAAACATAAATAACGGTATTGTTTTACTTAACAAAGACCATTTTTTTTAACAGGTCTTATCTCAGATTCCATTTATTCAAATTGAAACCCGAGAAATACAATGAAACCATGTATTCTATATATTTTCTAACATTCAAAAGAATATCGCTTCATATTGTTCAAGCAGCCATTCCATTTAATAGAGATTACCATGTCACATTTAGATGCAGATCATCTGAGGCTGTTGGAGAAGCTGTTTCATGAGTACAGCTATTAGGCAAACATTTAAGCAAGTGTGGTTGGGTGTGGTAAGAAGTTTACTTCCCAGCCACATGGTTCCAGGTTCAGTCCCATTGTGTGGAACCTCCCGCAAGTGTCTTCTACTATAGCCGCAGGCCGCCCGAGGTCTCGCATATGGATTTGTAGAAAGAGAAGCTGGTGAAGCACGTTATATATGTATATCTATCTATCTATCTATCTATCTATACATATATATATATATATATATATATATATATATATATATATATATATATATATATATATATATATATATATATATATATATATATATATATATATATATATATATAATCATATATATATATATATATATATATATATATATATAATCATATATATATATATATATAATCATAAATATACAGGGATTAGCACTGAGTTGCTTCTCCAACATAAATATACAGGGATTAATGCTAATCCCTGTATATTTATGATGATAAATGGTTTTACCGATAAAGGTTTTTTCATACTGAACTACTTGGCAAAATTGTTAATTATTAATTCTATTACTAATTGACGATTCCCTGCCCTTATTCTTGTATATATATATATATATACATACATATATATATATATATATATATATATATATAGAGAGAGAGAGAGAGAGAGAGAGAGAGAAAGAGTGGGGGAGGGAGATAGATAGATAGATAGATAGAAAGATAGATAGATAGGTATACGTATATAACGGGCTTCTTTATTTTTTATTCTTTCCTTCTTTCTATCAGCCCTTTCACGCTTACTTCGTTCATTCCACTCTACGTTCTTTCGTAACTTAGCGGGCCGGCAAAACACACCGATATTGCAAGTACCAGTGTTAAAAATAAGCACTGGGTCGGCATTTTTCGATTACAACCTCCAAAGATGTGTTCCAGCAAGGCCGCAGTCCAATGACTAAAACAAATAAAAGATGAAAAATAAAAGATGTATACATGTGAGAGATTGAGCGTGTGTGTGTGTGTGTGTGCTTGCGTGTGTAAGTGTGCATGTATGTGCGTGTGTTCTTGTTATTGTACTTGTTATTATAATTGTCGCCCTCCCATCGCTTGGTAATTACCATTGGTTTGTCTGTCTGTATTTGTCCCCAACCATCATCACTTGACAACCTATGTTGGTGTTTACGTTCCCGTAACTTAGCGGTTCTGCAAAAGAAAAAACGATAGAATTAGCACTGGGGTCGATTTGCTCGACTATAGGCGGAGCTCCATCATGGCCGCAGTCAAATGACTGAAACAAGTAAAGGAATAAAAGAATATAATCTTATTTATGAAACGTTTTGTTCAACCTAGCCATGACTTTTCATGAGCATAATGTTGTTTCAATGTACAGGCTGTCCACAAAGTCTGGGTACATGGGGATTAGTACATACTTTAAGAAATTATTATTTCTTAAATTTAATTGTTTATATCATGATTTTATTTACTTCATGTACCCAGATTTTGTTGACACCCTGTAGAGTACTGGATATTTCTACAGAAAATGTCTTACGAGTAGAGTGGTTAATTAACTATTGCTATAGCTGGTTTCACCTTACACAAGAGTGACAGCAACATTTCAAGTTGTCCATTGGCTCATGTCTTATGAGGAATCATGGTGTTCCTGCATATTCTGAAATAGTGGCAATTCTCTCTAGACCAGCTGGGAAATGGTTATACATATTAATATTGCGGCACTGATCTATGTAAACATCATCAAGCCTTGCAATGAATTAGCCGACTGGATCAGGATTATAATCCATTGTACAGGCTTGTTTTGTTCCCAAAGGGGAGACATATTTTGGGACATGATTGTCATGGATGTTGATAATAAACTGAATGCAGCAATTGTTATTTAAACAGCTTGATGTATCAAATATCAATAATTACGAAATGTTTATATAGGGAAGAAATATTATCACATGAGTACATTAAGAGCTCTCGGAGAGCGGTTAAAAAGGATAGCCCCAATGGGTTTAGAAAGAAGCGCTAGGAATTGATGCTGAATGGTGTCAAAGCTTCGTGAAACAAAGGGATGGCTCTTTGTGACGTGTGGTTCCATTTTCATATATTACTAAACCGATCTTCTAAAAATTCTGAAAAAAAAAGATGGCGAGTGTTAATTCAGTAAATAGGTAAATAATGAGCATTTTTAAAGCAGAAAATAATTGATTGCTGCAATGGTAAATATTATTGCAAAGTTATCCAGTGGATTTCCTAAATATCTTTGACTCTCTTGGGAGCCTGGAACAAAGATTGTGTTATAATGCTTTTAAAAAAGCTTATGGCTCTTTGCAATAGAACAAGATCTCATGAAGTGGGGGACATTATAGCTGAAGATGAAAATCATGCAAGAAGATGTCTAAGCTACATCATTCTGATGGCTAGAAAAACTGCGATCGTAGATATGCTCACACAAGGCTGAGATGGTGCTAAATGCCCTCATCCTTAACGTTATCATCACCACCACCACCGCCACCACCACCACCGCCACCGCCACCACCGCCACCACCACCACCACCTTCATCGTGTGTCAGCTCCATCTAATATGGTGAGTGCGATGGAATGTGTAAGATGGGAGAAACTATTACAAAGAGATGAAATTGTATGGGTTGAGGATAAAAGGCAGGATCCAGATATTGTAAAACCATGTACGGCATTCTCTCGCGGGAAGCTCAAAAAATTGTACATATATCGTAAATGGTTGCCTCTTAAATATAACTCCGATATTGTAGTTTCCATAGGAACTGCAATATTGAATTATATTTCGTCCTCTTATATGTCTCGGACACAAACAGGAATTGAAGTCCTATGCCGTGAAATATTTCTTTACCACACTGTGTGTAATTTAGTAACCCGGGATATATAGACATTATGATTTTCTGAAACGGAAAGAAGACAAAGGAGATAATATTTCTTCACCCTTTCTTCGTATGCGTTCGTGTCTTTAGATTGCATAAGAATTTCATTTGTAAATTTTTGCTGATCACCGGTGCGTCTCGGAGTCAAAGCGCCATAATATACCCCCTGATGTAAAAATAGTTTCTGGCACATGGAACTCAATTTGGTAAACTTAGCAATTTAGTTAACCGGTCTATATAGACAGTGTGAGTTTCCAGATGAAGAATATACGAACAGAATATATTTCCTTAACCCTATACACCTCGTTGATATTTACATTAATACTTATAATACTTATCTAAATCGGCAGTTGTTCTGCCAAACCAACTCTTCATAACTACGTGCTATTTATATTTGATCGGTGGATTTGATGACAATGATAAAGAATCTGGGACAGGTGATTCGCTATCGATCTTTGTCTCATAAGAAATGTATAGGAACTCTGCTGGAGATACTGTAGCAGGTGAACCAATATCGACCTTTTTCTTTTTCTCATGAGGAACGTATAAGAACTCTGTAACAGATTCTGAGGCAGGTGTTCTACTATTGATCTTTCTCTCGTAAGAAATGTATCGGAACTCAATTGTATATTCAGGGACTGATTACGCATGGACACTTTAGATACATAGATATATATCACGCAAGTTTTCTATGATCTTCTCTTTCTTACCCTGTGGCTTTCTCTCACTCTCCTTTTCACTTCCCCTCTATGTCTCTCTCACTCTCTCTATTCTCTCGCTCTCTGTCACTGTCTCTGTTTATATTAATGGGATTTTCACATCCTAAGACATTCACTCTGTATTAATTTGCTGTACACTCCATTTCTCACTTTCATTAAGCCTTCCCTTTTCTCTCATATAATCTCTCTAACTCTCACTTTCATTTTTCTCCACCTCTCTCACTTGGTGGCTTTACGGTTCTATAGCTCTCTCTGAAATGCATATATATATATATATATATATATATATATATATATATATATATATATATATATATATATATATATATATATATATATATATATATATATATATATATATATATATATATATATATATATATATATATATATATATATATATATATATATATATATATATATATATATATATATATATATATATATATATATATACATATAT
>NC_142954.1:9329601-9332101 GCF_046866305.1 Octopus bimaculoides
AAACAAAAACCAAAATATCTGCGATATAATTTATGTAACATATGGAGAACATCACTCGGTAGGGTAGAAAGAAAAATCCTAGATGTTTCTGAAATTTTCTTGTAGTTTTTCATCGGTGTGTTTTTTCTTGCCTTTTGTTGTTTACGTCTCATAATGTTGGGAATAGTTATTATGAGACAAAGTAAGACACCTAAAAATGGAGAAATAGAGAAAGAGAGAGAGAGAGAGAGAGAGAGAGGGAGAGAGAGAGAGAAAGAGAGAGATACATTAATGCTTACTTGCGTGACAGACATGGTTATTAGAGATATTGAGGGATTGACGTAATATCAAGCACACACGCATATATATATACACATACCTACATTCAAAGTCATCCTCGTACACATGCACACACACACACACACACACACACACACACACACACACACACACACACACACACACACACAAACACGAATATATATAAATTTATACATATTTATGCCCATATGTATGTATGCAGGTATATACATATATATATCTATATATATATATATATATATATATATATATATATATATATATATATAGATATATATATATATATCTATATCTATATCTATATCTATATCTATATATATATATATATATATATATATATATATATATATATATATATATATATATATATATATATATATATATATATATTTATATAGTGACAGACAGATAAATAGATAGATAGATAGATAGATAGATAGATAGATAGATAGGTATGTTTCTAGATACAGAACTACACAGACGGATATGAATGTATACATACACACAATTTACGTACATACTTTGCTTTATATATTGTCATGAGAAAAATGTGTACATTCATATATATTGATCTCTCACTGTCTCTCTGTCTCTCCCTCTCTCTCCCTATATATATATACATTATGTATACGTATATATATATATATATATATATATATATATATATATATATATATATATATATATATACATATATATATATATATATTTATATATATTTGTGTGTGTGTTGGCATGTGTGTGTATGCACATATATATCTATGTATATACATATAAACACACATATATATATATATATAAATATATATATGAAAATATAAGCATACACATATACGAGCTCAGTCACACACACACACACACAAATATATATGTCTATACATATATATATATACATGCATATATATATATATATATATATATATATATATATATATATATATATATATATATATTATATATATATATATAAATGGACAGAAGTTATACAGACATACAAACACACATGCAGGTAGGCATATTATATTCATTTCTACATAAAAAGTAGCTAGACGAATGTAGTCTGATGACACGTTAAACATATTGGTAGAACTGTACAATTACACCAACACCTAATTGAAAGCCAAAAAAAAAAACGCCAACTGCGCTGATGTCATTGCGGATTGGGAGGACATATTAGAAGCATTCTTAATTATTGACTTCAGCAGCTTTCTTAGCATGAAGATCAACACGGTACGAAAAGCACAGGAGGGAGAAAAGAGGCATATACGCGTAATTGTCAAGAGACGTTTGAATTTAAGCTTTTTATTGCAAGAACGGCTTCGTAACTGCTAAGACGCTTAGATGACCGCATTTACCAAATTTATTTGCTACACACGATAAATTCAACCGGAGTAATAGTTACCTCCCTAAATATTAAAGAATTGATATTTGTGTGAAGAATGACTAATTGTATATCTCCGTATCTCCTTACATAGAACGATGCTCGAGAGTACGTGGTAATCATTAAACACCCTAAAATTCCTGCCTGGAATAGCTAGATACGAATGTAAATGTACTTAGTCTCACAGTGCCCAAGTGAAATACACATACATACTCACATGCACTCAAACACATACACATCTCACACTCACACACGCACATGCACACACGTATGTTTGTAAGGATCTCGCTCTCTACGTATCCATATATATATGTATGTGTATATATATATATATATATATATATATATATATATATATATATATATATATATATATATATATATATATGTGCCTCGTTTGCTCACGGATGATCAAATGCATGAACTGAATGCGTGTCATGAACTGAAAGAACAGTTGGATGTTGATCAGAACCTTTTTTCGAAGGTCATCTCTGGTGAAAAAATCTGGTACTATGGCTACCACCAAGTAACGAATCAATAATCAAGTCAGTCGAAGCGTCCAATGTCACTCCACCCGCCAACAGAAATACGCCAAATCCAATGTCAAGACGGCGTAGCTTCGTTTCATAGAAGGAATAGTCCACACAGTATTTGTTCCTCCAGGTCAACCTGATAACCGAACTCAGTAATTCCAAACCCTTTACGGGACTCGGCGAAACAAAAGTGCCCTGGCCAGTGGTAAAGTGGTGAGTGATGGTTACCTCACAATGCAACAACTTCAGTGTGAGACAGGTTTTGACCAAAAATGGCATGACCCCG
>NC_142954.1:9339601-9344601 GCF_046866305.1 Octopus bimaculoides
ATATATATATATATATATATATATATACATATATACATATACATACATATATATATATATATATATATATATATATATATATATATATATATATATACATGTATATATATGTGTATATATATATATATGTATACACACACACACACATATATATGTATATGTACGTGTGCATAAATTACACACTGAGAGGAGTCCTTCAGTGGTCTCCCAACATGCTGAAAAGAGATGCCAAATCCCCAAATCACGAAACATTCATTCTCATCACGTTGATTATCTGACCGCAACACAACTTGAAAAAAGCAAATTAAAATGGCCAGTTTCACCATTAATAGTTTAATATAATTATCTGTAGATCTTCAGTAGAACCTGTTGAGTGTTGCATAATTAATAATAAAACTCAATAAACACCATATCCACATGTGAATTGAGTGTTATCGTCACACTTCGTGAATTAAATTCAAATGTCTTCAGCCAACTCACGAAGCCAGAATACATCAGCAGTGAATAAAATTCAGTAGTGAATCATCTTACTCAACGAGTAAAATATTTATATATAAATATATAAAAAGTGTAAAAATTATTAAAGAAAATAATTTACGCCAGTGGCCAGGAGGGTTGTAAAATTGTCCGTAGACCATAAAATATTTTTTTTATATATACGTGTGTATAAATTACACGCTGAGAGGAGAGTCACTAAGTGGTCACATAACATGTTGGAAAGAAATGTCTAATCCTGAAACCAAAAAGAATACATTCTTAGCACGTTGACTGTCGGAGGGCAAGACAATTTTCAAAAAAATTTAAAAGACCAATTAATCTTATACACCGAAGTTTCATAATTAATAATTAATAAAATTATCTGTGGATTTTCAGTAAAACTCAAAGTATATCATATCCAAAGGCACACCATGCAAACTGCGTGTTATCATTACACATCATGAATTAAATCATTTGACAGCGGCCATGCTGGAGCACAGCCTTTAGACGAGCAAATCGACCCCAGGATTTATTCTTTGTAAGCCTAGTACTTATTCTATCATACTCTATCGCCGAACTGTTTGGGTTGTCAGCGATGGTGGCGGGGCCAAACACAGACACACAAAGACACACACACATATATGTGTGTATATATATATATATATATATATATATATATATATATATATATATATATATATATACGTGTGTGTGTGTGTGTGTGTGTGTGTGTGTGTGTGTGTGTATGTATATATATATAAATATATATGTACGACGGGCTCCTTTCAGTTTTTGTCTACCAAATACTCTCACAAGGGTTTGGTCGGCCTGAGGCCATAGTAGAGGACAACACACAGCCACTTCTGCGCCCATCTCTCTCTCTCTCTCACGCTCTCCCTATATATATATATATATATATATATATATATATATATATATATATATATATATATATATATATATATATACGTATACATATGTGTGTTTGTTTCTCTGTAGGGGTTTGTGTGTGTGTGTGCGCGTGTGGGTGCGTGCGTGTGTGAATGTGTTTGCGCGTATGTGGTTGTGTGTGTGTGTTTACGTGTGTGTGCGTGTGCGCTTTTGAGTAGTTGTTGCAACCATTGTGTTCGCGTGCACAAAAACATTAACGCTACACGTCGATTTATTACCTCACCTAGTAGCATTCTATACATTTTGTGAATGTCACCCTTATACGCGTTTCATTCTGCCGCATATGTGTCCAGCATTTATGCAAATCTGAGCAGCGATGTGTTGTTTTTCTCACTTATTTCATTAACCGGTTTGCAAATTTGGCCACATGGGACCCTCGATTACAGTTTTTTAATTTATAAAAAAAAAAGAACTAAAATAATAATTTTTAAAATAAAAATATCGTCATTGCTATTTTTTCTTCTTCAATATATTTTTTTTGTTTCTAACACCAACAGCAATCACGCAAGCCCACCGTTTTAATGCTGGGTTCAGGAAAAAAAAACTCTCCGACACAACTCCCGTATGACATCAGCCTCTTCTCTTCCCTACAACAAAATGTGACACTTCAGGCGATATAACGACCGGTAACTGCGCACCACTCCATCGTCATCATTGTCGTCATGAATAACTGACGATGAAGATGATGGGCGGCCATCTTGGTATAAAAAAGGCATTGCTAGTTGTCTTCTAGCGTTTTCAAAGACGATATCTCCAACAGCGAAAATATTCATATCCGTAGCAACTAAATTATTTTCATCATCACCACCGATTTAAATGTCTATCACCATAGACACAATACCATTACTATAACCACCACCAAACCTTAACTACGCCTACTACGATAACCATTACTACCATCAACAGAACCAGATCAAAATAACCACTTCATGTATGGCCAACCGCCCACATTACTGCCACCACCACCAAAACCACCATCACCACAAAACCACCACCACCACCACCACCGCCAACAAAACCACCACCACCACCAAAACCACCACCACTACCACCACCGCCACCGCCACCACCGCCACCAACACCACCACCACCACCGCCACCAAAACCACCACCACCACCAAAACCACCACCACCACCACCAAAACCACCACCACCACCACCAAAACCACCACCACCACCGCCACCAAAACCACCACCACCACCACCAAAACCACCACCACCACCACCAAAACCACCACCACCACCACCAAAACCACCACCACCAAAACCACCACCACCACCAAAACCACCAAATGAATGCCAAAGTCGACCTCGGAGGAATTTGAACTCAGAACGTAAAGACGGGCGAAATACCGGTAAGAATTTCGCCCGGCGTGCTGACGACTCTGCTAGCACGCCACCTTAAAAGTAATAATAATAAAAGATGGGCTACAGCAAATATTCTGCTCAATTCCACAGATTTGTTTGTCAGTTGTTTGACCTTAACCAGTTGAGCATGTCCCTTGGTGGCTGACAATATGTGCATCTCTGATCATGAGCATCATAACTATGTATTCAGAGGAATTTTTTGGGGTCTGAATAATTCACCTTTCGAAACAAAACTCTTTCGTTCAACATCCATAAACAACCCTTATTTAGGGACATTTTGATTGGAATGGGCGATTTGACCTGAAGAAAATCCTAACTGTGCCCCACGTGCAACATCATGCGCAATTTAGCTTGATATAAGATCACCATGTTGCACACGCATGTTTATGATCCCTGTGCCTGGTGTACCCTTATCAGATGGGTAGTCATGGTGGGTATACTAGGCTTGGTATATTTTACGCCAGTGTCACTTTGATGGCATGCACTGCTCTCTCACTCAATAATAATAAGAATAATGATAATTATCCTATGTACTAAAGGCACAAGGCCTGACGTTGTGTGGTAGGTGACTAGTCGATTTCATCGTCCCCAGTGCTCAGTTTGTAATTATATTATCAACCCGGATAGGATGAAAGGCAAAGTCAACCTCGGCGGTATTTGCACTCAAGCCGTAAAGCCGTGCGAAATGCTGCTAGGCTCTTTGTCCGGCGTGCTAACAATTCAGCCATCTTAAAGCATTTCTAGACAATATTCCTGATATTGCTATGTTTTCCATAGCACTATTGTTATTAAATCCGTTTAATTTAGCATAACGCATTAGATTAAACCCATCGAACAAAGGAGATGTGCATTAGATACTTACATACTAAATTCTCAAAGCTAAACAAAGAAAATTATAAGAGGTATTTTTTCCTATGCTCCGCGAATCTTTAGATAAGGAATTTCAAATAATGTTCCCGTTTCATAGATTTCCTGGACAACGTTGATACCTGCACACAGTATTGGTTTGTTCTCGTGGTCAAAAGCCTTCTTGTCGATATACGGATAACACTTCTCAAATTGGTAGAAGACGCTACATTCGATAAAGTGGTCCTATGGGAGGTTGTCGAAATTGTTTTGAGCTGGAGCCTCGAGCTGATGCAGGGATTGTCTAAAAGTAACACGAAAACTATTTTTTGTCAGTGTATTTGTGTATATGTGTGTGCATACATATATGTGAGTGTATGTACTATAATCTGCGTAATGGATTGTAAGAGCGCACTAGTGATTATGTGGGCGTGTGTGTGTGCGTATGCGTGTATGTATGTATAGCCATGAACATATTTTAGCATGTAATTCATAAAAGATGCCACCCCTACAACCCTTGGTACTCTCTTCCCCAGCTTCTATCTCATATACATTCATACGTATAATCACAATGGGGTATATGCATGTGTGAGTATATGTATATATTCATATATGTTGACGTGGGTGCATTTGTTCCTGTATATATTTAAATACATATGCATTTTATGGAAAAAGTATATATACATATATACATACATATATAGGGATACGTATACATATAAATAAATATATAAATTTCTTCACGGACAACTAAATAGTACTTGCTATTATGTATACATAAATGTACATTTGTAATGTATATACACATACGTAGATACATACATATGCATATATATATATATATATATATATATATATATATATATATATATATTTATATGTGTATATGTATGTGCATATATGTATATACATTTATATATATATACATATTTATGCATATGTATATATATATATATATATATATATATATATATATATATATATATATATATATACATATATATACATATATACATATATATATATATATATACATATATATACATATATACATATATATATATATATACATATATATATATATATATATATATATATATATATATATATATATATATATATATATATATATATATATATATATATATATATATATATGTACACACAGTTTTCTGTATATCTATGTGCGCTTACCTATGTTTTCCACTAAGTTTTCTTCTTGAACAACAATAGCCAGTCCCTCTCCTTTGTTATATTTCTACCTCCTAGTACCCCCACACTTCCTCCAACATACTCCATTTTCCTCAACATACTCCATTCATTCGCACATATTTTTTCATTTATTTATCTATGTCTTT
>NC_142954.1:9347101-9354601 GCF_046866305.1 Octopus bimaculoides
AGCCCCTTCGTGGCAAATATTGGGTTGAGCTAAACAGAAAAGAAATAGACAAAGCAAACTCCCAACAATGGCTTAGAAGCTCAGGACTCAAAGCAGAGACTGAAGGATTTTTGATTGCAGCACAACATCAAAGCCTTCTCAACCGGAATCATGAAAAACACGTAAGGAAAAGAAATACAAGAAAAGTTGTAAAACAACTGAAATCCAAACTAAAACTGGAACAGCAACGGATTATGATAAAACGATGGCAAGAAAAGCCCCTTCGTGGCAAATATTGGGTTGAGCTAAACAGAACAGAAATAGACAAAGCAAAATCCCAACAATGGCTTAGAAGCTTAGGACTCAAAGCAGAGACTGAAGGATTTTTGATTGCAGCACAAGATCAAAGCCTTCTCAACCGGAATCATGAAAAACACGTAAGGAAAAGAAATACAAGTAAATGTAGAATATATGGTGATGGAGAAGAAACAATAAATCATATTGTTTCTGTCTGCCCAGTCCTGGCTAAGAAGGAATATATTCACAGAAACGACACTTTGGAATAACAACAGAAAAAGGTTGGTATAGGCACACGCCAGAAAAGGTCACAGGAAATGAGAAAGCAACCATACTTTGGGTTATGCCAATACATGCAAATAGAGATATTAAGGCCAAAGACTGAATATAGTTGTCAGAGATCACCATGAGAAATAATGCTTTCCAATCGATATATCAATACTAACAGATGTCAATGTTTCTTTAAAAAAAAAGTAAAATGTTCTTGAAAGAGATGTAACTCGAATGCTGAGTTTAAAAACAGAAACTTTTCCTCTCATAATGGGCGCATTAGGTATGATATAAAAAAATTCATACAAATACATAGCAAAAACAGGACTTACAAGTATATATAACATACAGAAAATAGCAATACGAGGAACCGCACTCATCCTACGTAAAACAGTTTCAGTCTTTGGTTGTTGGCACTCCGTCGCTTCCGACGTCAAGGATTCCAGTTGATCCGATCAACGGAACAGCCTGCTCGTGAAATTAACCTGCGAGTGGCTGAGGACTCCACAGACACGTGTACCCTTAACGTAGTTCTCCGGGATATTCAGCGGGACACAGTGTGACAAGGCTGACCCTTTGAATTACAGGCACAACAGAAACAGGAAGTAAGAGGGAGAGAAAGTTGTGGTGAAAGAGTAGAGCAGGGTTCGCCACTATCCTCTGCCGAAACCTCGTGGAGCTTTAGGTGTTTTCGGTCAATAAACACTCACAACGCCCGGTCTGAGAATCGAAACTGTGATCCTATAACAGCGAGTCCACTGCCCTAACCACAGGGCCATTGCGCCTCCACACACACACACACACACACACACACACACACACACACACACACACATATATATATATCTATTATGTAAAGTTACCCATATTATTTATACCTATGTATATATGCATGTACAATTTAGTTGTATAAATATCAATGATACAAGACATTTATCGTAGAGCGAAACTCAGAGGTATGGGTCCAGTATAGTTCCGCTGCTCTCCTCTGCTCGAGTGCTTCAATATATATATATATATATATATATATATATATATATATATATATATATATATATATATATATATATATGTATGTATATATATTTATGTTAGCAAATGTTTCTTATATTTTCTATTCTGGGTTACTTTTACATCACATCATTCACCATACGTTAATATTTATTTCTTTATTTCTACGCATCGGACTGTTTCAGATATACTAAATATAGCAACTGCACAATGCATGTTGATTTACTTACCGAAAAGCAACAACTCGCTTTGCTAATGCTCCAAGATTCACATTTGATAAAGCACATGAGTTGCAAATCCTCCAAGATGTTTCTTCATTTGCCATTGTGAGATAAGGGTGACACAAATCAAATCTGTAAACGTTGCCCCAGCGCAACTTAGCTAACAAGATATATATATATATATATATATATATATATATATATATATATATATATATATATATATATATATATATATATATATATATATATATATATATATATATATATATATATATATATATATATATATATATATATATATATAGTGTGTGTGTGTGTGTGTGTGTGTGTGTGTGTGTGTGTGTGTGTGTGTGTGTGTGTGTGTGTGTGTAATAGAGTAATTGGTGGATGTTCGTATGTGAATATATATATATAATTAATAAATATGAAAATGAAGATATTCAATGAATCTAAATTAATTCCAAAGGCCTCTTCAGAGGCCATGATGGATCTAAGCTGTAAGTATAGGTGGGGGTCAGACTCAGCATAAGGTGTAGACAGCCACCATATGTATCTATATATATGTGAGTGTATGTGTGTGTATGTGTGTAACGTTTCCTTTATCTAAAGCCCTGTAATTTGAGCATATGGCGGATGCTAACCAGCTGTCTTAACATGAGTGTGTATTTAACTACTTTGATATATATCTATAAATCTGTGTGCGCATGTGTATGTCTGCATGAAAGAGAGAGAAAGGGGTGAGGGAGAGAGTACTGCCTTTATGAAATGCCGAAAGATTAACGAAATTTGTACAATGATAAACTACAATTAGTAAAACCTGATAATTAAATGGCGTCACCCATACTAGGATTCATCAATTCATACAGAGAATCAATATTTTAAAGCTGATTCAAAAAAAAAAAGCTTTCGATTTTGTTTCGTCATTGATGAATCACTTCCAAGAAATGAAATCGTAAAAATATTTATGTATGAATGAAAGTTTTCGCAAATAAAGAAAAGCATAATTTGGTGATTGAAGGACACATTTATGGTTTATTTTGTTTCAGCTATGGGGCTGTGGCTATGCTGAAGCACTGCATTGAAGATTTTTGTAGTTGAACTAATCGAACCCAGTAAATAAATCTTTCAAGTCTAGTACTTATTGTAGCCATTTCGTTGGTCGAATCAATATATTACTGGGTCGTAAATATACCAACATCGGTTGTCAAGTAGTAGTTGGATAAACACAGACACACATACAGAAATATATATATATATATATATATATATATATATATATATATATATATATATATATATAAACATAGTTTCTATCTACCAAATTCACACAATGAATTCCATCATAGCTCCAGCGCTATAGTAGAAATCACTTTCCCAAGGTGCTGTGTGGTGGGACTGAACCCAAACCACGTGGTTACTATGTAAAATTCTGAAAATTACAGCCAGATGTGCGCATGCACTTTCCCGCCGCAGCTTAGGTAAAGCGTTTCTCTGTGTTAAACTGTTGTAATTGCACCTGTTTTCTCTCCTCGATGCCCCACCACCGAACGTCTATCGAAATGAATGATCTGTCTTGGGTTGATACAGTTTGCAAAACTCCCGCCCTATATGTTGCAGGTAGAACGCAATGAACTGAGACATATATTGTAAGGCATCTCGACTGATGCTCTTATAGATCTGTCAATCCATCACCCTAGATCGCTATTGTCTTTCACCGACTTCGAAAGGATGTAACACAACGCATGATCTCTGCACTGTAAGCACTATCCCAATTGGTCGCATTCATTTCCCATGTCGTAAACGAACTTTATCTTTTGCTTCTCCTTTGTTTCTCATTATTCCTAGACAAATTGGGTCTCGGGATATTCGTCGTTCATGTCTGTGGAGATAATTAGAGTAGCAGTAGTACTCGTCGTTTGGCATAACGTGGTTTATTAGGACAATAGTAAACATGAAATCTACGGTTGTAGCGGGGTCATATAATGTTAGACATAGGACCTGTTGACATTCTTGCTTTCCGTGCAAACCACTTCTGTATAGTTTCTCCGATCATTTTTGATACTGAGTGCTGTCCTTTACCATTAGTTTTTTAATCATACGCCTGTCTGCTCTCTTGAATATAATGAACTTTTACGGAAGTGATAGCAATAGCTTGCTTTTCCGATCAGACATGTTCCAGGTATCCAGAAATGTCAAAACTATTATCGTGGTTGAAATTGCAATGTTCTGAGTGGACAAACTCAATATTTTTCACCAGCTAAGAAAAATTAAATATCAGAAATTTGACAAGGGACATCACGCGGCATCGTTGTCCACAGAAGTCGTCTTCTGTGGTGTTTCATCAAGATGAGTTTACTGTTTGTTGCAGACGATTGCCCTGGAATGCAGACAACTGACAACAACAAGAAATTTGCAGCAAAGCTGCGTGAAAATGGTGTGGGATGTAGCATGCAGACCATCATATAACTTGATTGTTTGTTGTCTTCCGTTTTATTTTGACATGCACATTCTGTTTCTATTCTTCTCCTCTATTTCATGAATTCATCGTGCACATCTGCATCGTGTTCATACTTCTCTTTCCGGTTCCTACTCAAAACTGTTTACAGATCACAACCATCTCATGAATACGCGGTCGTGAGGAGCGTCTCTCGCTCAGATAATTGTGTAACGAACAAAAGACAAGCACAAACCCACCAAGATGACAGCCATGTCTGTTGATACGAGCTCAAGTTAGCCTGCACTACATAACAGACCGAGATTGGAAAAATTCTACAGATAATGACTAATGAAGCCCTTTCTGACCACTCAAAAGACGTAATCTATATGACATCTAGCGTTTTTGGATGACTTTATAACATCTAAAATAGCAGAATAATTTATCGGTTGGCAGCTTAGCTTAAAGGTAGAGCGCACTAACCGGATAGTAGAAGGGTGTGAGCTCGATCCTCATGGCTGGTTGCCGAAAAATTTTTCTATTCGTAAAACGATTTTATCCTATATATATATATATATATACTGTTCAGTATTTACGCGTTGAAAATATATCTTTTTACTCGTTCTTCAATACATTGCTACACTTCAAAACCAAACTAGTGATAGCGACGTTATGCCTCCATTCACCTTCCCACACGGACTGAGACACAACACGGAGGACTATATTAAGTGCCTCGAGTAGGTGGTGCTGTCCTGGGTCAAGGGGGTGACTGCTGGAAGACATTATGTCTGGTAACAGGACTCTGCATCATGCTACACTAGTGGGACAACCCGGTCACAGCTGTTAGACTATTTATGCAAACCCATTGACTATTATATGTGCGGCGCAGTTGAACGAGGGACCATCAGAACTCCTTATAACACCGAAGACAAACTGAAGGCAAGGATTATGGCAGCATTCACCAACTTAAACAAGGAGACCGTCCAGAAGAGTTAGCAGGAGATTCCACAAGTCTTCTGGAGGTTCTAGTTGAAGCCAATAGCGATTTTATCAAATAAATTTACTTTTTAGTCTTTCAATATATTTTTATATTATTTTGGTAAATACATCTGTTAAAATGAGATGTCAGTGTTATTTTCATGTTTGTCCAATTTTGACGACAGTTTATTCACCGCACTCTGTATATGTATGTATGTATGTGTGTATGTATGTATGTATGTATATATGTGTATATGTATTTATGAATCTATCTTTCTTTCTGTCTTTCTCTTGCTCTCTCCCTCTCTCTCTCTCCATATATGTATATATATATATATACATATATATATATATATATATATATATATATATATATATATATATATATATATATATATATATATATATATATATATATATATATATATATATATATACATATATATAATATGCATAATTACATGCACGCACATAGATACTCACACTGGGCACACACACACACACACACACACACACACACACATATTCATACATACGTGTACACATGATCATATAGGCGTATATTTCTGTAATTATATATATATATATATATATATATATATATATACTACATACCAGCATCACTGCATGCATACATAATAACACGTAACACGCATGCATACATACATATAGATTTTAATGCCTACTCACATATACGGCCTTGCAGGAACAACGTGGAGTTACTACCTCCTTTAATACATTCAGGACAAGCATACGAACAAATTAATAAGTACTTTCAATGTGCGTTATCCTGAAGATTAACAAACCTGCAGTTCATGATTCTTAATTAGAGCGTTGTTGTAGATTTCTTTTAACCAGATGATCAAGCAGATGTAGTGTAATTAATTAAAATTCTAATCACGAACGCAGTATTGTATATAATCTTGTTATAAAGGTTAGAAGCAAATCACAAATGTATATTCTTCGACAAAGGGTTTAAAATCATGTTTTTACTGCATCGCAAAGATTTGCATAACAAAGAGTAGATTTAATGTAAATTTGGAATATATTATTAAAGATAAACACGCTCCAATTTATTACTGGGTACTTTTAGGGGTTTATATGAAGGGTAGTGTGTGTATAGGCTTTATAGGGCTCCCTAGAACAGGGAGATGGATTGCATGAATGTTTCTCATAAATATTTCTGAATTCAAAATTGGCCTGATAGATATGATCAGGGACCAGATTCCAGAAGGCTTATGTTCTCTGACGGAAGGACACCTTTCGTCTTGAAACCAATGTATAAGAAAAACCGCATTATTTATGGGACGACCCAATATAATGGCCTTCTAGGAATAGTAGCCAATTCTTTGTAGTGCGATACTTTAAAAAAAAAACACTATTTCACACTGAGGTTACGAATGGGTTTTTTTTCGAAATATTTACCATATTTTTAAAGTCATTTTCAATTTAGTATATATTTTGAATATGTCCAAAAAATTTTTGTTATGGTCTTCAGTTGAAAATAATTCCAATAAACATCAAAATATTGACTGTTTAAAGAAAGCTAAACTATTCTTGCTTACTGTACAAACAACTTACACTTTTGAAATCACATTCACTTAATATTTCCAAATGAATAAAATATTGTGTTTAACAAAAGTGAAAATAGAAACTGTAAGTAAATAAAATCGTATTTTTTCGGAGTCAACTCACTGTCTAATAGAATGATAAGACTGTCTTCCCTTTAAGGATGAAGAATGTTTTCGGAACATTTACGCATTATGAACCGTTGTGGGTTTTTATAACCCGAAAATTTCTAATATCTCGAAAACTACTTTAACGACTTACGCGAAACTTGTAGCATTCCATTCGTATTACCATTTCAGAGTAAACGTACTTTATAGCATTTTTCCATTATGCGCCAGATTGGCTGAGTAACCTTGCAAACAAGCAAGATTCAAACGGTCTGTCAACGGGAAGCTCCAAAATCTATGCTAACACATTGGCCACATTTTTTAAATCTGTATTTTGTAATATCCCACTTGTTCGGATCCTTTCTCCATAGTGTCTCCACCCCTCGGCTCATATATCCGGGTATTCTTCCATTCTGCTGCCAGTTACAGTAGATTTTCAGAAAAGCTCACCAAATAAGTCTGGCATATGTATATAAAGCTCAAACGTAGACGATCCAATCCCGGAGACCTCTCTCTCAAGCAACATACTGACATGCGACGCATATCTTCAGATGTTATCGGCATTTCGCAGAACTCCACAACCCTGGCCGAAAGCCGCGGCATACCACCAAAGTAGGAGTGAAGTTCACCT
>NC_142954.1:9359601-9364601 GCF_046866305.1 Octopus bimaculoides
TATTGGTGTGGTGTGATGTGAGGGTGTTGGGAGGTGGGGAAGGCATGGGTGGAGTGTGGGGTAGAGGTAGGGGTATGTGGGTAGGGTGGGGTATGTGGGTAGGGGTGGGTGGTGGGTGTAAGGAATTGGATGGGGTGGAGTGGGAAGGTAGAGTAGGAGTGTGTTGGGGTGTGGTGGGATGAGCTTATGAGGGAGTGTTGACGAGGAGGGAGAAGGGGAAGGTCGATGTAAGAGAGGGGGAAGATGGGTATGGGAGGGGAGAGGAAGAGAGGAGAGAGGGTGGGTATAAGAGAGGGAAGGGGGATTGAGAGAGGGGGAAGGTGGGTATGGGGGGAGAAAGAGGGGAAGGTGGGTATGGGGGGAGAAAGAGAGGAAGAGAAAGAGAGGAAGAGAAAGAGAGTGAGAGAGAGGGAAGAGGGGTATGGGGGGAAGAAGAAAGGAAGAGAAAGAGAGTGAGAGAGAGGGGAAGAGAGTGAGAGAGTAAGGGTGAGAGAGTAAGAGAGTAAGAGTGTAGAGAGTAGGAGAGTAAGAGTGTAGAGAGTAAGAGTGAGAGAGGGGGGAGTACGGGAGAGGGGGGAGGGGGGAGTACGAGAGAAGAGAGTGAGAGAGAGTAAGAGAGAGGAGAGAAAGAGGAGTGAAAGAGTAGGAGAGTAAGAGTGTAGAGAGTAAGAGTGAGAGAGGGGGGAGTACGAGAGAAGAGAGTGAGAGAGAGTAAGAGAGAGGAGAGAAAGAGTAGGGGTGAAGAGAAGTGGGAGTGGAGAGAAGTATGAAGAGAGGTGAAGAGACGTACAAAGAAGTAGGAGTCGGAGCAGGAGGTGGGGGAGGGGAGAGATGGGTGGTAGGAGGGAGGGTGGGGGAGAGAGACAGGAGGAGGGGGTTAGATGAAGAGTGGAGGGGAGTTGAGCCCATGTGGCGCAAAGGAGCGAAGATAGAAGATTAATCCCTGTTCACGGCGCAAACGGGAGTCCGGATGGCCCCTGTGCATGGACAATCCAAACACAGACAGGTGTTGCCGCAAGGAGTGGCCGGCAGAACGGAAGTGGCGTGACACCGGGGTGTCATTGCCGACGTTGATATCTCGGAGGTGTTCCGCGAATCGGTCGGCCAGGCGCCGCCCCGTTTGTCCGATGTACAGGGATTGGCAGAGAGAGCAGGAGAGGCAATATATGATGTTGGTAGACGTGCAGGTGAAGGAGTCGGTGATGCGATAGGGTCGGTGATGGGTGCTGGTGAGGAGGGTGGTGTTGGAGAGGTAAGGGCAAGTGCGGCAGCGTGGGCGGGAGCAGGGGAACGAGCCAGGTTGGGAGGTTGGGTTGGGGAAGAAGCTGTGGACCAAGAGGTCCCGTAGGTTGTGGGCTCGTTTGAAGGAGGGGAGGGGTCGATTAGGGAAGATGTGGGAGGTGGAGGGGTCGGACTGGAGGCGCCGAAAAGCTCGGAGAATGGAGCGTTGGAGGGGTAGGGTGGTGGGATGGTAGGTGAGGGGAAAAGGGAGGCGGGAAACGGCAGGGCGGGTTCGCGGGGAGAGAGCAGATGCACGGTCCACAGAACGTGCTCTGGCAAGGGCGGTGTGGATGGTGGTGGGTGGATATCCACGCAGGCTAAAGTGGTGAGCCATGAGTTGAGACTGAGTCTCAAAGTCATGGCTGTCGCTACAAAGTCTGCGTAGACGGAGGAATTGGGAATAGGGGATGGAAAGTTTTGTGTGTCTAGGGTGGGAGGAGGAGAAGTTGAGATAGGAGTGTGAGTCTGTGTGTTTGTAGTGGATGGAGGTGCTAAGGGCGGAGTGGAGGATGCTGACCGAAATGTCGAGAAAGGGGACAGAGGTGTCAGAGACAGTACAGGAGAAGTGGAGGGCAGGATGGAAAGATTGAACGAAAGAGAGGAACGAGTCAAGATGTTCACGGGAGAGAGAGGTGGCACCGATACAGTCGTCGATATACCGACCGTATAGTTCGGGAGTGGGACCAGTGAAACTGGAGAATATTTGGGCCTCAACATAACCAACGAAGAGGTTCGCGTAGTTGGGGCCCATTCTCGTCCCCATGGCCACTCCCGAGATTTGCTGGTAGATATCTCCCGCGAACGAGAAGCAGTTGAGAGATAGGACAAGTTCGGCCAGACGAATGAGTGTGGAGGTGTCGGGTTGTGGGTTGGGGTGTTGGTCTAGAAAAAACTTCAGGGCACACAGCCCCTCGTCGTGGGGGATCACTGTATAGAGGCTCTGGATGTCTAGAGTGAAGAGAAGCTTAGAAGGGCCGGGAGGGAAAGAGAAAGAGTTGAATAGACGAAGCGCGTGGTTAGTGTCATGAATGTGGGAAGGGAGAGAAGCCACTAGGGGGGCGAGGACACTGTCTAGGTATTTTGAGATAAGCTCGGTGGGGCAGTTGCAGGCGGAGACGATGGGGCGGCCAGGGTTGTTCGGTTTATGGATCTTGGGGAGGAAGTAAATGGTGGGGGTGCGTGGGGTGCGAACAATAAGGTTGGAGGCGGTGGCGGGGAGACGGGAGGAGAGGATGAGGTCATGGATAGTGGAGGACACAGTCTGTTGGTAGCTGGGCGTGGGGTCGGAGGGCAGAGGGCGGTAGAATGAGGTATCTCGAAGTTGACGGAGAGCTTCGGCCTCGTAGAGGTCCGCGCGCCATGCTACCACGGCTCCACCCTTATCAGCCGGTTTTATGATGATGTCCGTGCGGCGTC
Source organism: Octopus bimaculoides (assembly GCF_046866305.1). Classification (NCBI taxonomy): domain Eukaryota; kingdom Metazoa; phylum Mollusca; class Cephalopoda; order Octopoda; family Octopodidae; genus Octopus; species Octopus bimaculoides. The sequence goes on from NC_142954.1 coordinate 9,362,299, forward strand.
GGAGGGATCGAAGGGCCGAGAGTTCGGCTGGGGAGATGTTGAGTCGAGATGGACGCCTGGAAAAGTTAAACCGGCCCACAGCACGTTGGCAGGCGCCCGCGAAAAGATCAACTGCCTGGAACTGGCCAGGAGCAGGCGTCCACTGGGATGGTCGTCGGCCCAGGTCAGTGAAGCAGTCCTCGTTGGGTGCGGGTGGTGTGTTATGGAAAAGCGCACCCAACCTAACGCGGCGCACAAAGCTGTGGACATCAGCACGGGTTTGAAATTCCTTGCAGGATGGAGTGAGTGGGATGAAGCGCAGACCCCTATTGAGGACGGAGCGCTCCGCCTCAGAGAGAGGAAGATCTGGGGGAATGGTAACGACAGGCTGAAGTGGAGAGGGGGTGGGTGGAATAGAAGTAGGAGGGGATGAAGTAGGGTTAGGAGGGGCGGTCGGGATGGTGGAGGGCTGGGAGGGAGGGGGTGGAGTGTGTGTGGGAGAGGCAGGGTGGTTGGGTGTGGGTGGGGAATGCACATCAGGGAGGGAGAAGGGTGGTGGAGGGGTTGGGGTAGTGGCATCGGGTGTAGAGGAATGGAGGAGTGAGTGAAGTTTGCGGAGCTTAGTGTCGGTAAGAAATGTATGAAAGAGATGATTAAGTTGAATGATAAAGCGCAATGTATTGTGAGCATGGGAGGGTGACAGAGAGGAGAAAAATATGGAAAAGGCTGGAGGAAGAAGGCGGTCGATAGTGTGGATTTTAGAGAGATTGGAGCGAATGGTGGCCCGCATAAGGCGGTAGGATGTGGTGCGGAGTATGGGTAGAATGGTGGTAGAGGAGTGGAGAGTGGGGTGGAAATGGAGGCGGAAACCCTTAGGGATGAGGCGGTGATGTAAGCAGCGACTGAGAAACGTAATATGACTAGAGAAACGAGTCTTCTTGAATATGAGTAAGGAGAGTCGTATAGTAGGTTGAAAGTATAGAGAGGGAAGTGTGCGGAGGTATAGTTTTAGGCGGTTGTGGAGAGTGAGTTGGAAAGATTTGTAGTCAGGCATGATGGAACGAGAGAGAAAAGAAAATTAGACGTGGGAAGGAGAATTACAAAAGGTGTGGTGGAAAAAAACAAGCGTGATGAGAAAATTGGACGTGGAAAAAAAGGAAAAAAAAGAAAAAAAAGGGGGGGAAAAAACTGGAAAAAAAACTTTTTTAACAGGTGTGGGGGAAAAAAATAAAGGCATGAGGAGAAAAAACGAAAAAGGGGTTGTGAGAAGAAAATATATGCGAGGTGGGAGAAAAAACAAAGCAAAAAGGAAGATGGGACAATAGGGAGAAATGGGGTGACAGGGAGAGAAGAAACGAGAGGAGAAAAGAAAGTGAGGGAGAAGAATACAAAGTAATAGGTGCAGATTAGAGAAGACAGATTAGGAACATCCAGAGTACGAAGAGACGGTAGGTGAAGGAAAGTAAGGTAAAAAAGGATGATAAAGGAGGTTTACAAAAGTGGAAAAGTTCAAAAGTTTTTTAGACGTCGTGGTATATTGAAGCGATTTCCAATCAGAAGATGGGTCCAGTGTAAATCCGTGGGTAGGAGAGGTGCAGCCGGAGGGTATAAAGTTCAGAATCAAACAGTCCAGATCCAGAAGGAAAGAAGGTAGAATCCAGAAGTTGGTAGTGTGTGATGAGAGGAGACAGGATTAGCTGGTGCGACCACGTGAGCGTGTATTATATGTGGGAGATTATACAAAAAATAACAACAGACGAGGACAGGTGGTGTAAATAACAAAAGTATATATTAGTATGACGCTCGGGAATACGGAAAGTCTTTGACGTTTCGAGCTACGCTCTTCAACAGAAAGAATACGGAGACAAGGAGAAAAACACGGAGAAAAAAAATTGAATAGTGTTCAGTCAACGGTCAATCATAATAATGGCCGATCATAACAATGGCTGACTGACCGGAAGTTAGAAATTCTTATTTCAGGAGAGCTAAGAAAGGGGGAGATAACGAACGGTGATCGGGAACGAGGGGCTGTGTGTGGGAGGTAGACTGCTGGTGATCTTGACGTATGTAGTGTGAAAATGGGGGAAGGGAGAAAGGGAGAAAGTAGTTGGTCAGTTGTAGTGTGTGCGTGGTGTGATGCGAGGGTATTGGTGTGGTGTGCGTGGTGTGATGCAAGGGTATTGGTGTGGTGTGATGTGAGGGTGTTGGGAGGTGGGGAAGGCATGGGTGGAGTGTGGGGTAGAGGTAGGGGTATGTGGGTAGGGTGGGGTATGTGGGTAGGGGTGGGTGGTGGGTGTAAGGAATTGGATGGGGTGGAGTGGGAA
>NC_142954.1:9369601-9379601 GCF_046866305.1 Octopus bimaculoides
ATATATATATATATGTGTGTGTGTGTGTGTGTGTGTGTGTGTGTGTGTGTGTGTGTGTGTGTATGTGTATACATTTATATATATGTCAGCATGTAAATGCGTTGCGGTTTATATATGTATGTATGTGCATTTGTTAATAAATGGTGTGTATGTATGTATTTACATGTATCTACATGTGCGTATGTATCTAGATGTATTTAGATATATATATATATACATTTGTGTATATATATATAAATTTACATATACGTACACAAACACACATACACACACTCATATATATATATATATATATTTGGCTTTCTCTCTCTATATATATATGTATATGTTTAAATATATCGCAACTTCCTAGTTTAATACGCATTCATATACAAAAGGCTATGCGTTCCCAAATAGGTTATATTTTGGGGAGGATTCTATTTGTGTAACTTTGTATTTTTGTTTTCGATTGTTTGTGTTTTCAGCTGCCATTATGCGTATATATTTATTTGTGTATCTGTGTGTGAGTGTATGCCTGTTAGCTTTCGAATCAACGTACACATCCCAGAATAAATACTTTTCGTTTTCCTCAATTTTGTTGTACGGGCAATTTATTGCATGGATTCGTTTAAAAATGCTCTATTTCGCCAATAGTAATAATGATGATGATGATGATGATAATGGTGATGATGATGATGATGATGGTAATAATAACGATAATAATAATATTATTAATAATAAGAATAATGTATAAGAGTGATGATTGATTTTGCAAATGAGAATAAGGAAAAGAAAAACTAAACAGGAGAAAGAAGAGGAAGGAAATGAAGAAGAAGAAGAAGAAGAAGAAGAAGAAGAAGAAGAAGAAGAAGAAGAAGAAGAAGAAGAAGAAGAAGAAGAAGAAAGGAAGAAGAAAAAAGGAAGAAGAAGAATGAGGAGGACGATGAGATGGAGGAGGAAACCACAAAAGAGAAGAAATTATGAATTTAAAATCATGATGATTAAATCTATAGTTGTTTCCTTAGAAGCTCAAAACGGAATAGAAAGTCCCCTTTTAAAACAAACAGGAAAAGGCTTGAACCCTATATTCATCGCAGAAAACAACCCATACAGCACAATAGATCAACCAGCATTTCTTTGGCGGATAATTCCTGTGAAAAATCAAAGAAAATATAGGAAAATATTAGAGACATAACCACCAAGAGTAAAGATTTTCTCTAGCTACAAAGGAAGAAATAGGTTAGTCTTCTTTGTATCTGGTAGTGTCATTTGTTTCGTGATGTTGGCTGGTCTTCTGCCTCTAGCATTTGGGTGTAAGCTACACCTGCGTCACTTTATTTCCCCTCATCCTTGTTGTGACCTTCTAGCTGAGGGTCTGCGTTTGTTAGAAAGCACAAACTTTTTATTATTTTTTCTGGTCATTGTCCCTCTACATCTATTATTTCCTCGACATGTTGAAATGCAACAATTTAAACAGAGTATTATGGGCTCCATGCTCACTGACCTTCGAGAGCCTGGAAACATCATGGACACTGTCCTTTTCATCCAGATGCAGTATAAGTGAAATGATAAAAAAAAACAAATAACAATAAATAAGTGCAAACAAATATTCGAAAGTGTTACAAAAATTGCTCGAATATGACCGATTCTGGCGAATTCACAAGTATTACGTAAATCGAGGATAACTGATGTTGATGCTTATAATAAACATGATCCTGAAGTTAAGTAAAACGCACCGGAGACTAAAAGATATCATATACGAATTTGAGAAAAGGGTTAGTAAACTATTATTTAATGGATTATTGAAGCGGCGAGCTGGCAGAATAATTCGGCACACTGGGCAAAATGCTTCGAGGCACTTCGTTGGTCTTTATGCTCTGAGTTAAATTCACTGAGGTCGACTTTGCATTTCATCCTTTCAGGATGGATAAAATGAGAACAGTTTGAGCACTAATCGATTATGAGACTCAGCTCAAATTTCACGTGTTGTTCCTGTAGTAGAAAGGATTATCTAATGGATTCTCAGTACCACAGAGAAAAAAAATGCTTTGCGGTATTTCGTTCGTCTTTACGTATTTCGTTCGTCTATACGTATTTCGTTCGTCTTTACGTATTTCGTTCGTCTATACGTATTTCGTTCGTCTTTACGTATTTCGTTCGTCTATACGTATTTCGTTCGTCTTTACGTATTTCGTTCGTCTTTACGTATTTCGTTCGTCTTTACGTATTTCGTTCGTCTTTACGTTCTGACTTCAAATTCTTATTCTTTATTTCCAACAACCGGCTAAACATAGAAGGGACAAACAAGGACAGACAAAGGGATTCAGTCGATTACATCGACCCCAGTGCGTAACTGGTACTTAATTTATCGACCTCGTAAGGATGAAAGGCAAATTCGACCTCGGCAGAATTTGAACTCAGAACGTAGCGGTAGACGAAATAGCGTTAAGCATTTCGCCCGGCTTGCTAACGTTTTTGGCAGCTCGCCGCCTGACTTAAAATTCTGTCAAGGTCTTCTATACTTTTCATCATTTCGGTGTCGATAAAATAATTGCAAGAGAAGTACAGGAGTCGTGGCAATCGTGTAACCTCTCCTTCAAGCATTTCAGGAAAGAACAATATGTTTCTGATACAGCCTACATATACAACCCTATCCTATTTCTTATGTAAATATTATAGCTATTTCTGGAATGATAGATTTTACAAATGTATTTCTGCAACTGTTACTCTCTTCCCTCTTTGTCGTTATATGATTCATATTGCTTCTTTTTAGTGGCTAATGCTTTGCTATCATCTTAATGGAAAACTTCCACTGCTACGATCTCACATCATAGTTGTAGTTATAGATATAAGTGATTTTCTTTTTCTAGCGCAATGTGGGGATAGAACCGTGAGAATATAGCCTCCACCACGCTGTGTTCCACACGGACTCCGGATGTCGAATGTTATATATATATATATATATGTATATATATATATATATATATATGTGTGTGTGTGTGTGTGTGTGTGTGTGTGTGTGTGTGTGTGTGTGTGTATTTAAATATTTATATATGTATGTGTGTATGTACGTGTGTGTATATATATGTGTATATATATATATATATATATATATATATATATATATATATATATATATATATATATATGTATATATATACATATATATATATACAAATATATGTATATATATATGTGTGTGTGTGTATTTCTGTATCTTTGTTTTTCTCGCGCCATTGGCAAACGGTGTTGGTGTGTTTACGCCTCCGTAAAGTAGCGGTTCGGCAAAAGGGGGAGATGGAATAAGTCCAGGGGTCGATTAGTTCGATGAAAGTCAACACACCAGCGTCGGTTGTCAAGCGATGGTGGGGGGACACGACACAGGCACACAAACACACATACATATATATATACATATATATACATATATACGTCGGTCTTCGTTCAGTTTCCGTCTACCAAATTCACTCACAAGGCTTTGGTCGGCCCGAGGCTATAGTAGAAGACACTTGCCCAAGGTAACACGCAGTGGGACTGAACCCGGAACCATGTGGTTGGTAAGCAAGCTACTTACCACACAGCCACTCCTTATAATAATAAAGTTAAACCAAATACGAAGATTCTGAAATCATGTAATACATGCGGTTCGCATCTGCGTAGTATATAATATGAAATGCAACTCTAAAATTTTGAAACTGTACATCAGTTCTAAGCCTAACACGAGTGAGAGATTGAGCGAGAGAGAAGGAGAGAGATTGAGAAACTGCGAAATAGAAAGAGTGATACACAAATCCACGAAGGAGTATAGAGAGCGAGAAACGCAGTGAATATTACGGCATATCAAGAAGCGATTAGGAAATGAATAATATCTCTCAGAGACGCGAAACGTGAATAAAAATTGTCCCTTTTTGAGAGAAATTTTAGGCACCAAGAGAAAACATGTGTTCGTAGCCATTAAATTTGTAACCTGTGTCGAGATGAATGATGAGAAAATATATACAATACAAGAATATAAAGATTCTTATGGAAAAATATCCGGAAAAGATATAAAGTATAAATATATAATATAAAAATCTCAATAAAAATAGTGGAGGAAAGTATTTTGTTGAAACAAGTAAAAACCAATTGAAGCGAAATAAATTGTGGTCGTTTGTTTCGTTAAATGTTACCTTTCTGTTTCACAATAAGCAGACGACATCAACTCTCTTAGGGATAAAAAGAGAGAAAAACAAGGACGAAACGAATAAATTCAGTGAACACATTCAATGGATAGAGATACATTGACGAATATATCGATAAATCGAGAGGAACTAACTGGGGAGAAACAGAGAGGGAGATGTGAATGTGATAGAAAAAGGGGTCTTTTATTAAAAAGTAATGTTTAATGTAGCGTAGAGAACATTTCGGAGAATGCGTGAAATGAGGAAAATGGCCGCCCGGTTTGACGTAACTTCGTTTGTTTGTGTTTATTTTCGGTTCTGCTTTGCTTTAAGTATTTTGTTTTAGATTTTTACTTGTTAGTTTGTTTGCTGTGATTTTTTTGTGTTGTTGTCCTTGTGTACTTTTTTTTCTTTTTAGTTTTTAGTTCTTTTTTTTTTATTTCTAGGAGGTTTTTAATTGCTTTTCAGCAAAGATTGACTTTATGAAGATATATGATGTTAGTGATCATCAAATTGGAAATCGATTGATTTCAAGAGGAGAGATCAGAGTCCAATCAAGTTCAAATGAAATAAAACTCAAAACAAATACGAACATACGTACATATATATGCATATATGTATGTATATATATGTATATAAATATACACACATATATATATATATATACATTTATATATGTATATATATATATATATATATATATATATATATATATATATATATATATATATATATATATATATATATATTTATACATATATACATACATATTTGTATATATTCATATATATTTGTATGTATATATATATATACACATATATACATATATATACAAATATATAAATAAACATATATATGTATATATATATATATATATATATATATGTATATATATGTATCCCTTTCTTTATATACAGATATTCGTATACTTATGTATGTATACACACTAAAAACACGTATAATATAATTGCAAACCCAATCAATTTCAATGAATTAAAATCTAACATCAAATGTGTACACACACACACACATACATACGTACATACATACACACATAATACAAACAGATATACATACAAGCATACATACATATATTGAAATGTATATATACGTTCATCCATATAGATGTTTGTATATATACTTCTCTGTCACTTTCTCCCTGCCTCGAAACATACACACACACACACACACACACACACACACACACACACACATATATATATATATATATATATATATATATGCATGGATATAAAGCGTATGTATACCCGTGTATATATATACATAGAGGATCACATATATATTAGGGAAACGTTAGAAGCAAAAATCTTTCAAACAAATAATGGAAATAACAAAACAAACATCTGAATACAAATACAACCCATAAATAAACATGTTAAAAAGAAGCAAAATTAAACACACCAATACATACACCTATATATATATATATATATATATATATATATATATATATATATATATATATATACATATATGCAAATATACAAATATATATGTCGAGTCAATAAAATTTAGTTTTAAAACAAAAGTAAAGAACGGAGAATATAAAATCAAAAATAGCAGACGACAAGAAAAACATTACGAAACAACGGCTGTAAAATCAAATAATCAAATAGAAACAACACGCAGTATATAAACAAACAATTTATGGAGTGAATAAAACGAAGAAACTAAAACGATAATAATAATAATAATAATAATAATAATAATAATAGTAATAAGCTGGAAAGAAGTTGTGAAACAAAATATATATAAACAAATACGGATTTAGAAAATTAAGAGATAAAAAAGAGAATAAAGAAGTATTAAAGAGAATAAAAATATTGGTGGAGAGCAGGGATGGTAGGATGGAAAGAAATGTTGGAAAGAAGAGGGAGAAAAAGAGAGAGAGAAGCGATAGAGAGAGAGAGAGAGAGAGAGAGAGAGAGAGGGAGAGTGCTCAATAAATAATGAAGGAGGGGGTAGAGCTTAAGAATGAAAGAAATTAGGTAAGAATTTCAGTAGAAAATGAAGAGTAAAAGAGAAGGGTAAAAAATACATAAAAGACAAATACATTATATATATATATATATATATATATGTCTGTGTGTGTGTATATGTATATATATGCATATACATACAAAATATTATACATACACATACACACACACACAATAAGAGAAGACATCAAACTAAAATGGCGAGCGATTGCTTCCGGTAATTTTGCTAACGACTATTTTTATGAGAATTAAGACATCTCTCAGAATGATAGCTTAGATACTTTAGAAGTGTGTTAGTTTGGTTCTGTATACACATAAATATATGCAGACGTATTTATTTACGTATATATCGGTACACACACACACACACACACATATATATATATATATATATATATATATATATATATATATATATATATATATATATATATATATATATATATATATATACATATATATATATATATATACATATATATATATATATGTATGGATGGATGTACGTATGTATATATATATAGGCATACATATATGTGTATGTATATACGTATATATATATATATATATATATATATATATATATATATATATATATATATATATATATATATATATATAATATATGTCTGTGCGTGTGTGTGTGTGTGTCAGTTGGGCTACATTAGCGTGTGTGATTATATGCGTACACCCTTATAACGATGCTAAAGAAAGCACGCATTAAATTTACGAATATATATGTTTATATATATGTATGTCACCGTGTCAGTTTTAGCGACGTTGCTGTATGGAAGCGTCAGCATTTCTGTAATGATATCCGACAGATTAAGTAACGCATCAAACTGAAAATGTTAAGGACAATATAGGGAATTTTGAGTGATCTGTAACCAAGATGAATAGGAGCAATAGATACATCTTTGCATTCGTACATATATCTCTGACTGTAATGCTCAATCTATCCCTATTCCTCTTCAATCTCATACTCTGTCTGTTTCTCCCTCTCTCTACCTCTCTCTGTACATACATTTATATATATATATATATACATTTATATATATATATATATATATATATATATATATATATATATATATATATATATATATATATATGTATATATATATATATATATATATATATATATATATATATATATATATATATATATATGTATGTATATATATATATATATATATATATATATATATATATATATATAAATGTCCAGATGTTGGTTCATCCAGCCCTGTCTGAGGAGGATGTCTAGTCCCTTTCTATAGACATCTAATTCCACTTTATACAGATTCTCAACTTCGTTGACAGGGCATTGATGAGCTGTATATATATATATATATCTTCTTCTTTTCTTTGACTTGTGTAAGTCATGTGTCTGCGGACATGTCGGAATACATAAACACACCAACTCCGGTTGTCAATCTTGACAACCGACGTCAGCGTGGATATGCCCTTGTAACCTAGCGGTTCCACAAATGGAGTCGATAAAAGAAGTACAAAGCATAAATCCTGAGGTTGATGTCTTCGACTACAGCATTTTACGGAGGTGCTACAGCTGTCCAATAACTGAAACGTGAAAATTGAATAAGAGAACATGACCGCTACACACATTTTTTTCTCTCCTTGCTTCTTTTTGTGTTCCTTTCTGTAGAAGAGCGTAGGCTCGACACGTTAAAGACTCTCTCAATTCCCGAGCGTTATACTAATACATCTATTTGTTTTCAACACCACCTGTCTTTGTCTGTGAATTCTCCCTATATATATATATATATATATATATATATATATATATATATATATATATACAAGAAATGAGGGCAGGGAATCATCATTTAATAATAGAATTAATAATTAACAATTTTTCCAAGTAGTTCAGTATGAAAAAAAACCTTTATCGGTAAGGCCATTTATCATCATAAATATAAGGGATTAGCAATTGAGTTGCTTCTCCAACATACTGAAAATTTAGAAATAGCAGACAACGAACTACTGATTCTAAACTACAAATTTTTCTCTAAAACGGATGGCGATATTTATGGCACACATAGAACAAAAAACCGGAGGGAAAAGCACAAACAAAACAAGCCTTTAGTTAATTGGGTACGAATCGTTTCATGGTTAACTGAATGAAAATTTCACTATTCCAATCCTCAGCCCAAATATTCTGATAAATTTGAAAGTGTCTGTAAAAAAATCCACGGTAATCCTTGGCCATGCGACACCAAAAATCAACGATAAGAAAGGCACTTACGAATTCATCGGCTAGTGAGTTCAGGCATCCCACCCCAAAGAAATCCATTCCATGTGCGTCACAAATAGTCCCGTATGAAAAGAAGTCCCGTGTGGAGGGATTACGGTTTAACCATCTAACTTAGAGATATCAAATATAAAATATACAAGAAATGAGGGCAGGGAATCGTCAATTAATAATAGAATTAATAATTAACAATTTTGCCAAGTAGTTCAGTATGAAAATATATATATAAAGAGAGAGAGAGAGAGAGAGAGAGAGAGACAGAGAGAGAGAGAGACAGAGAGACAGAGAGAGCGAGAGAGAGAGAGAGAGAGACACAGAGAGAGAGAGAGAGAGAGAGAGAGAGAGAGATGTGAATTTTTCCCTTGTTTACAATTAACGCGGAAAATATAGATAAACAGTTACCAGAACAGAAAAAAATCACACCTATGTTTAACTCCATTATATATATATATATATATATATATATATATATATATATATATATACATACATAGTTTATATTCATATGAATAAAGACGAAAATGGATATTACGAAGTTAACAATTGTTTATTATTAACAGCAAATTGGTCCTCTTCACTTACAGCCGGTTCTATGAAAACTATGAAAACATTAAATTTACATTTATGCGACATGAGCATAATATTATCAGAGGGAACAAAAAATTTACCTTTGGATGCCATATGTGTGTTTGTGAATTCATTTTAGCTGACTGAATACGGTTTAGTCTGCTAAAATGAATTCACAAAAACAAATATAGCATCTGCAGGTACAGCTTTTTACCTCTGCTGATATTCTGCTCCTGTCGCATAAATGTAAATTTAATGTTTGTTGAGTATTAATAGAACCGATTCTGAATGAAGACGACCAATTTGTCGTTAAGAATAAACAACTATTGACTTCCCAATGTCCATTTTCCTCTTCTTTTAAGTGAATATAAACTATATCTTTTTATATATACCTATTATTTTAAGGACATTTATTGACCTAGAATACTAGGTATTGAACCAATATTTCCTTGGTTTAAATTATCCCTTTATGAGGTTAATATAACCTCTAATTATATATATATATATATATATATATATATATAAGAATTTAAGGAATGGAGAAAACGCATGTTATAATTGCATACTTTATTCCTACATATGTTTCAAAGGATTACAACCTGTGTGATCCAATGCGTTTTCTCCATTCCTTAAATTCTTAAATATACTCAAATACCCAAACTTTCAAGGAGTTCCTGCCTTAAAAACAGGAACTAAACCACAGTTATTTTGTGTTCTTTGCTACATTGGTTTCTATTAACCCATTTATTCTATCAGAAGAATTTTTATTCATTAACATACAAGAAATACACATAATTATATATATATATATATATATATATATATATATATATGTATGTATATGTATATACTACGGAGATATCCTTTCGTAGCAAGTGTCCTGGTCTGAGGGGGGTCGGGTGCTGGTACGAAAACAATTGCAGCGTGGAAGGTGTTTATAAGCCGTTTAAGAAGCACAGAAACCGTTAGATTCACTTCAACATTTAAATTTAATTTGCCAAAATATTGTCGTCGGTTTGAGA
>NC_142954.1:9394601-9397101 GCF_046866305.1 Octopus bimaculoides
TATATATACATACATACATACAGAGGTATATATGCATATAAGTATTCATATTTATTTATATACATATACAGATATTGATATGTATATATATTAGTCATAGAAACATCCATATTACTTATCGATATGGCGACACCTGAATACAAATTCAATGTAGCCATTGATGATTTGCCATTAATAAATCTTATAAATGGATTTCTTAAAAAAAGAAGTTTTCAAATGAAATTTTCGTTTCATTCAATTTCACATAATGACAAAAATTACCATTACAAATGATTGGAGATGTCTATCTGTTTGCATATAACTATCTAATGGCTAATCTAGCCAGTTATCTGTCTGTGTTTATATATGCTTTATATATTAGCATTTACGTGTACATGTGTAGGTATGACAGTGTATATGTGTTAGCATCTATGTATATATATATATATATATATATATATATATATATATATAGACAAATTTAAATATGTACATCACTATGGGTGTTATATATAGCTTCTTTCTCTCTTTCCAGGTCTTCTTCCCTATATACAGATTTATATATATATAAATATATATATATATATATATATATATATATATATATATATATATATATATATATATATATATATATATATATATATATATATATATATATGTATGTATGTATGTATGTATGTATGTATGTGTGTGTGCGTGTATGCATGTATATATGTATGTATAGATAGATAGTTAAATAGATACATACATACATATAGGAATGCATACAGACGCATACATTATTTCAATTCTCATATCTGGTGCAATATGTATATGTATATACATATTTATACACACCCAAAGACATGTAACTATATACGCAGACAAATTTCTATTTAAGTATATGTACATCAGAGACTTATTCAAATCTTATACATATATATATAAATACATACATATATATATACTTCTATGTATATATACATACATATCTACATATATATATATATATATATATATATATATATATATATATATATATATATATATATATATATATATATTTATATATATATATATATATATATATATATATATATATATATATATATATATATATATATATATATATATATATATATATATATATATATATATATATATATACATCTATAGATATATATACTGACATATACTGACAAACACATGCACACACACACACGCACACACATATATATATGAAGAGAGAAGAAGATAGAAGTTAAGGTACATATTTCCATGAATATGTGTATATAGAGGTGTATACGTAATAACGTTGTGTGTTTGCACTCGAATGTGTACAGATATACGTGTAGCGAGTCTATTTGTTTATGTCACTCATCACATTTTCTCACTGCAATCACCAGAAGATAAATTATTCTAAGAAAATCTATGCAAGCAATTGCTGTTATACACTGCTTGGGGTGTTAAATATTTGTATTCCTTTCTCTCAACATAGAGATAGAATTAAGATGCAATGTGAGATGGTGTGAGAGAGAAAGAGAGTGGCATCGAGACAGCGGTTTGGTGTAAAGATAGCATGAGTGGATACTAAAATTGATATACACACACATATATATATATATATATGTATATATATATATATATATATATATATATATATATATATATATATATATATATATATATATATATATATATATATATATATATATATATATATACATCTGTCACACGCATTCGTATATTTCTGTTTTGTCTATATATTCTTATATATAAAGATAAAAAGTATATACACCAATAACTGAGCGTGTGTTTATATATACATATATGTATGTGTATGTATGTAAACATACATATATATATATATATATATATATATATATATATATATATTTATATATATATGTAATGTATATCCATACAATCATAGAAGTATGTATGTCAGTGTGTGCTTGTACAGAGACATACATTTGTATATACGTGATATAAATATGAATATCTGTGTTAATATGCAAGATATATGAGTGTTATCAATATTAAATATTGCACATTTCTAAAAAGCAATTATGGTCTTTAAGCGTACTATATGCCCAATTAAAATGACTAGAACGACAGTAAAGTATCTCTGAAGCAACCCTATATAACCATTGCTTCAAACACTGATTTCATTGGTTTCTTATATATATTTCCTATAAACGTACATTACAGCTCACACCGGTGATTAAAGCTCCAAACTATTTCATACATACATACATATATATATGTATATATATATATATATATATATATATATATATATATATATATATATGTATATATATATATATATATACATATATACATACATGCATATATATATATATATATATATATATATATATATATATATATATATATATATATATATATATATATATACATATATACATATATATATATATATATATATATATATATATATATATATATATATATATATATGCATGTATGTATATATGTATATATATATATATATACATATATATGTACATGTTTA
>NC_142954.1:9402101-9404601 GCF_046866305.1 Octopus bimaculoides
GCTGGGCGATCAAAATCATTGGAAATCATTTACCAAACTTTTCTTGTAGCAGGCGTTTTAATGCATCGTCAAAGATTCTAATCATCATCATCGCTGTTATTATTATTATTATTATTGTTATTATTATTATTATTATTATTATTATTATTATTATTATTATTATTATTATTTTGGTGTACTTCTGTAAAACAATTTAGCTAGAAGTTAGGGATCTGGTCCAGTCCTGGGGTTCTCCTTTTGTGAGACCTCCTAAGAACACAGCTATTCTACTCCTATTGTCTCCCATTTCTGCTCTTCAATTTCATCCATTCTCACTTTCCCAGTTTCTAACCAGTGAGCTTCAGCATTATATTCTATTTTGCTGCTCCATATCTTCAAGAACTTTTCCATTTTCTCAGTCTTGGGTACCTCGTTTACTTCTCACTTGCTTTTGCCATTTTCCCTGTAATTATTTTTCATCCGTCTTGAATATTATTATTATTATTATTATTATTATTATTATTATTATTATTATTATTATTATTATTATGAGGCAGCGAGCGAAATGCTTAGCGGTATTTCGTCTGCCACTGCGTTCTGAGTTCAAATTCCGCCGAGGTCGACTTTGCCTTTCATCCTTTCGGGGTCGATAAATTAAGTACCAGTTACGCACTGAGGTCGATAAAATCGACTTAATCCGTTTGTCTATCCTTGTTTGTCCCCTCTGCGTGTAGCCCCTTGTGGGCAGTAAAGAAATAGGTATTTCGTCTTCCGCTATGTTCTGAGTTCAAATTCCGCCGCGGTCGACTTCGGTTTTCATCCTTTCGGGGTCGATTAGATAAGTACCAGTGAAATTCTTGGAGTCGATATAATCCCCTTCCGCAAAACTTCAGTCATTTTGCCTATAATAGAAATTATTATTATGATTATTATTATTATTATTATTATTATTATTATTATTATTATTATTATGGCTGTTGTTGTTGTTATTAACATCATCATCCTCCTCCTCCTCATCATCATCATCATCATCGTCATCATCATCATCGTCATCATCATCATCGTCATCATCATCATCATCATTTACAAATACTTATTTTATATTCTTCGTAAAAACTTCCTAGAATGGAGGCGGCGCCGTGTGTGGGTGAATCAGAAAAATATAAAACCTACCACCGACAGCTACTCTAGTTATGAATTCAGTATTTCTTTTATTCATAAGTGTTGAAATCACATATAGATTTTTATAGTTCCATTTCCGTGGCCACCACCCTTGGTGCTACGAAGGTATTCATCAATTTCGCATTGATTTCATTTTATCTCATTTTATTTTTCCTTTACTTCTTTGTCTTTTCATCATTCTTCATCTCATCATCATTTTATAGATTTTAAAACATAATTTTTTGTTCTTCTCATCTTTTTCCCTTACGCATCATCATCATCATAAGTTTTTCCGTCTTCTTTTATATGCTTCTTTTTCTCCACATATTTTACAGGCTGCGTCTTCCTCCTCCTCCTGATCGCCCTCCTCCTCCTGCTCGCCCTCCTCCTCCTGCTCGTCCTCCTCCTCCTGCTCCTCCTCCGGCTTCTCCTTCTCCTCTCCCCTCCTCCGGCTTCTCCTTCTCCTCTCCTCCTCCTCCTCCTCCTCCTCCCCTTCATCTTTCGCTTTTCCCTTGTTCAAATCCACCTCCTGATCATTACTTCTCATGTTCATTACCGTCGGCTGTCATATCTTCTTCTTCTTCACTTTCTTCTTCTTCACTTTCTTCTTTTTCTTCTTCTTGTTCTTCTTTTTCTTCTTGTTCTTGTTCTTCTTGTTCTTCTTCTTGTTCTTGTTCTTGTTCTTCTTCTTCTTCTTCTTCTTCTTCTTCTTCTTCTTCTTCTTCTTCTTCTTCTTCTTCTTCTTCTTCTTCTTCTTCACTTTCTTCTTCCCTCCTCCTCAATCTTCTTCTTCCCTTTCTTCATCCTTCATCCTCATTCTTCTTCTCATTCTTCTCCTCATTCTTCTTCTTCCTCCTCCTTTTCTTCTTCTTCTTCTTCTTCTTCTTCTTCTTCTTCTTCTTCTTCTTCTTCTTCCCTCACCGCATCATCTTTATTTTCCTTCTTTAATGACCCCATAAACAACCAATGTTTCCTTCCTGCGTGTGGTTCGCTCTTTCGCTTTACTCAATAGGCAGCGCCAAATAGATATATCTATGGAGTGATTCAAATTCGCACTAAAGGACCGCCTGGTCAGAATAAATACAGCAGCATAAGAGCCAAGAATTGATTAGCAATTAACGAACTTTTGGTTAGTTAAACTACGTTTGTCACATATTTTATACACGGTGTTATTACACATTTTACCATAGATAAACCATAAGAGAGACTACAATTCTCCACCATAGCTGCAGTGAATTTCACTTTAGAAGTTAAAATATATCACAAACATATTTTTACTAACAAATAAATTTGCTTATTCTTCATCATTGCTTCGCGCTAATATATATAGTTATATATATGTATATATATACGTATATGC
>NC_142954.1:9407101-9409601 GCF_046866305.1 Octopus bimaculoides
TCATCACCATCATCATCATCATCATCATCATCATCATCTCCATCACCATCATCATCATCATCATCATCATCATCACCATCATCATCATCTCCATCACCATCATCATCATCATCATCATCATCATCATCATCATCATCATCATCATCTCCATCACCATCATCATCATCATCATCATCATCATCATCATCATCATCATCATCATCATCTTGATATTCTCCTCCTCCTCATTCATCTGGTTCTACAACCTTTTCATCTTGTCCACCTGCTTTTTCCTTTCCTCCGCCTCCCCTTCATCCTCATCCTAATCATTTACAGTTTTCAAAGGCGGCAAGCTAGCAAAATCGTTAGCCCGCTGGACGAAATGCTTGGCGTTACTTCGCTCGTCGCTACGTTCTGAGTTCAAATTTCGCCGAGGTCGACTTTTGCCTTTCATCCTTTCGGTGTCTGTAAAATAAGAACCAGTAAAACATTGGGGTCGATTTAATCGACTAGTCCCCTACTTCAAAATTTCTGGCCCTGTGCCTGTAGTAGAAAGAATTATTTATCATATTTAGAAAATTCTTGTTTCAGCATTCCTGGAAATTTGGGTGTGGATAGGGAGCAGCTGCTTCGCCGTATTCTTGCTGAGGGTCTTGTAATATTGTTCAGGGCCTTCCTCTGCAAAGATTGAGCCTTCGTTTCGGGGTCATAGCCACACACAAACGATTCGTCATCTCTCATGACAGTTTTCAAAATATTCGTCTTTGTTAACACAATCAATGAGATCCTACACAGCTCAAACCTGATCTTCTTTCTTGAGACGACCACATTCTATATACTTTACTTCAAGCATTGCTAGAAGCAACATAAGTGAGCAAGAATGTTATAACTTAGTGTGCATCCATGAGAGAGTTCAAGGTCAGTCTTTGAGAATCAGCGTCACTTTGCTTACTTTAGCTCTGTTACCATAGCAACAGACCCGATACGTTTTGTTCAGACCTCGTAAAGCTACTCATTATTTTGGAGAATATTGTGAAAAGCACTAAATTATTTCCAACTGTTCGTACAATATTAAAACACAGTAATAGGTGAAATCTCTTCAGTATTAACCCGGCTTGTATTAATTATTAAGATTTCTACAGTTGATTGTGTAGTCTTGCCCTAGCTTTAATTACTGTGCATTGAAAAATCAAATGTGTTGTACAATCACTGCATTGTTCTTCCAATCATAATAATAATAATAATAATAATAATAATAATAATAATAATAATAATAATAATAACAATAATAATAATAATGATGATAGTAATAATAATGATGATTATGATGATACTGATAATAATAGTTGCTCCTTCCCACAGTAACAACAACAACATCAATGATAATAATAATAATAATAATAATAATAATAATAATAATAATAATAATAATAATAATAATAATGATAATGACGATGATGACGATGATTGTAAAAATTAATAATAACAATATCAACAACAGTCATAATAACAACTAATAATATCGCTAATAATAATAATAATAATAATAATAATAATAATAATAATAATAATAATAATGATAATAATAGCAACAACAACAATAATAATAATAATAATAATAATAATAATAATAATAATAATAATAATAATAATAATAATGAGAAGAAGAAGAAGAAGAAGAAGAAGAAGAAGAAGAAGAAGAAGAAGAAGAAGAAGAAGAAGAAGAAGAGCAACAACAACAACAACAATAACAGCAACAAAAACAACGGCAGCAACTGCAACAAAATAATAAAAAAAAACAGGAATTAATAAAGAAATGAAAATATGTTTTTATAATTTTAAAATGCATTCATTTTCTAAATAATTTTTAGAAGGATTTTTTTTAAAATACATTTAAAGAATGGATGCTATTTTGCTATTAGGAATCGTATTGAGGCTGGCTATGAGAATATTGAGAATATTGTAGCAACTGTTTATAAATCCAATGAACCAATACCACGGCATTTAATTGGCATATAGTCTCCTAGATATAGCCACTAATTATCCTCAAAATCAGAATCGTGAAATGGGGGTTTATATTTGGTAATGCAGATGTAGTGAGCTGGCAGAATATTTAGTACGCCGGACAGAATGCGTATCGGCATCCATGATTATGACCTGTGATCAAATTCCACAGAAGTCAACTTTTCCTTTTGTCATTTCGGGGTCGATAAAATAAGTACGAGTTGAACCCCGAGGATCGATGTAGTCGACTTAATTCTTCCCTCGAGATTACTGCTCTCATGCTAAAATTTGAAATGAATATTTGGTAATGCAAATGCGATGAGCTGGCAGAATCATGAGCACGCCGGGCAAAATGCTTATCAGCATTTCGTCCATCTTTATATCCTGAATTCAAATCCAGCCGTCGTTGACTTTGCTTTTCATTCTTACGGTCTCGATAAAACAAGAACCAGTTGAACACTGAGCTAGATGTAATCGACAAGTCCTCCGGTGCCCCGACATTCCTGGCTCTGTGCCT
>NC_142954.1:9414601-9417101 GCF_046866305.1 Octopus bimaculoides
TACACCATCACCACTTCTCCTTCAACTCCTTCTCCATTCCTTTCACCTGCGCCGCCTCCAATCATCATTTCTCTCTACTTATCAGTTCATTCTTGCCCCCCCCCTTTCCAATTCCCAGTTCTTCCTCATTCTAGCCTTTCATTATTCGGTATATTCGGACATCGACGAGGACTAGAGCGACGATGGCGTGGGATACACAGATGAAGTTTGTTTTGTCTTTCACTGTATATAAGTATGGATAACGGGCAGGTAGGCTGGCTGGCGAACTGGACGAATGGATGGAAGGTGGATGTATGTATGTATATATATATATATATATATATATATATATATATATATATATATATATATATATATATATATATATATATTGAGAAAAGAGAGGCAGTCAGAATTTTGGATAATCTTTTATTAGCGCTTTTGTTTCTTAACGAACCCTAAGACAGAATCAAAATGACAGTTTTGATTTAGATTTTGTCGTGAGTTCGTAAACGAACGAAAGCGCTAATAGAGGATAATCCAAAATTCTGACTGCCTCCTTTTTCTACATATGCAATATCTGCATACCAGTTTAAACACTCTAAACATACATTCATATATACATACATACATACATACGGCAGAAGTGACTGTGTGGTAAGTAGCTTGCTTGCCAACCACATAGTCCCGGGTTCAGTCCCACTGCGTGGAACCTTGGGAAAGTGTCTTCTAATATAGCCTCGGGCCGACGAAAGCTTTGTGTTTGCGTCCCTGTAGCATAGCGCTTCGGCAATAGAGAACGACAGAATGAGTACTATGCTTACAAAGAATAAGCTCTGGGGTCGATTTGCTCCACTAAAAAGGCGATGCTTCTGCATGGCCGCAGTCAAATGGCTTAATGAAGTAAAAGAATAAAGAGTATACTTACATCTACATTGATTGATTGTTTGATCGATCGATTGGTTGAGTGATCTATTCATTTATATATATGTGCGTGTGTGTGTGTGTGTGTGTGTGCCCGTATGTGTGTGTATAATTACTTATCAACAAGAAGAACGGAGTGAGTGTTCAAGATTTTTTTTTTCCTTTTACCAGGAACAAGATTCTTCCAATTTGTTTAACAATTACACCGTCCCCCCCCCCCACCCCAGATTTCTTTACCATATCTATTGGTTAAAAAAAAACATTTTGTCACCTAAATTGATGTATTTTGAAGTATTTTTGATCAGCTTCTTTTTTATTCTCACTCGGTATCAATTTTTCAAAAACGGACCTGCATAATCAGCATGCAGGCAGGCTGACTCATGGAGCATCTGCTTTGGGCCATGTTCCTTGGTTTATAACAATCAGACAATCCACCATTTGGTCACTTGAGGAGTGATCCGAAAATCCTTCCACAACAGATTATATTTACATACACACACACACACACACACACACACACACACACACACACACATATATATATATATATATATATATATATATATATATATATATATATATATATATATATATATATATATATATACATACTGCGACAGAAGGCGGGGTCTCCTCTTTTGCAGGTTCCAATTTTTTTCTTTATTTTTGTGTAGAGTAATTAATGGTGAAAAGAAGGTGCAACTTAATTGTGAGTTATATAAGCATATCTAGAAAGATAGTGATATTAGATGACCGTAAATAGAGTTTTTATGAAGAAAGGCCTGATAAAATAATAATAGACAGATTCAAGAAAAGGAGAGGAATCATTCAAATATTTATAGAATGGAACAGACAGAAGAATTTGTTTGATAGTAAAAGCTATATCGGAACCAGTTGGTTGGCGGCTATTAACTTAGTTACATTAAACATGAGAAATCATTTTATATTTGTATGTTATTTTATGGCTTTCATCGAATATGCATGCGGAAACAAAAGATTGGAGTTAGATTTGTGTAGGAGCACAGGTGCCTGAAATTTTACAAATAGAACATATTCCGGGGTTTGTGCTCAAATATCTGTTGAAATCAGTTAGGTTTCAAGATTGTCCTAATTTCAATATAAGGTAATTACAGTCCTTTTAAATTGCTAATGTTTAGTTTCAGAAATTAGTTGAGACTTTATTAATATTGTTAAGTTTCATGTAATCATATACGTTAGGTACAGATGCGATAATTTAGATATATATACAGGAAAATAGGATAAAATCTTTCAAATTCGATGGCTTGATTTACAGGAAAACCCCTTGACTCAGATATGAGTTCTACGTAATGTTTAGCTCCTTAGTTGTAGATGTGTATTAATGTTGCATGTGTATATATAATGTAAATTTATTGTAACATATAGTGTACATACATGCAGTCTTCAGTGACTTAGTATACGTATGTTTCTTCACAGACATATATTTGCACATTCGCGACTGTATATATATATATATATATATATATATATATATATATATATATATATGTATGTATGTATATGGGAACAGATATACACACGAATATATGTAATACTTTGCATTATATAGGGATAAGAG
>NC_142954.1:9419601-9437101 GCF_046866305.1 Octopus bimaculoides
AAGTCAAATATGTGTCACTCGATCCCATGCGAACCCATACACTTTTTCACTCCAATTATGTTTATATCTGTGTCACCATATCTCATTGCTGATGAATTCTCTGCTGTTACTTTATTACACTAAATTCGCACATCGATAAATGATAAGATTATAAATTCTAGGCGACAACTACTGATGATTACCTAAAACGTTAGGCCATTAACATAAAGTGTGCAGTAGCACTTTACGTTCCGCGTTCAAATCCTGCCAGTTTTAAATTTTCTTTTCGTCTTGTTTAGAATTTGCTTTTTATCTTTGCTGAATTCTGTACAATCATATTATTATACTACAACTGAAGATCGATATATTATGAATTTCATAATTTCAAGGCGACAAATGCTCTTGGTTAGTTGAATCGGTTGATTAGTTGAATCGGTTGATTAGTTGAATCGGTTGAACTTCTAAACGGATGTGTTTCGAAGTTCATGGTACTTAATGCTCTGCGTTCAAATCCCGCACAATTTTCAATTGGGGCTTTTGTTTCCCTCCAGTTGCTTTATCCACGATATTTTTCTGACTCAAGTGCGAGAGGACCGACAAAAATGGAACGATTTGCTGCAGCTGCCTCGACGCTAATGGTTTGGTTAGACCGGCTGGATATTCAACATTCTTTAGTGACATACTCGTTGAAGACAGACACATGCGCGCCTGCGCAGCGATACACATATACGGATAGATTGAGAAACAGAGTGAGTGAGAGAGAAAGAGAGTGAGTGAGAGAGAAAGAGAGTGAGTGAGAGAGAAGGCTTACAATTTATAGGTTGATGAGGATTCTCATACAAACTTCCTGCTCTCCTCTAGGACATGTATAGAAATACGGTCATAGGCATAAACGCAGAGAAAGAGACAGAAAAGTAGAGATAGAGAGAGGAGGAGAAGTAAGACACAAAGAAGATGCTAGAGGGGAGAGGGGAGAGGGCAAAAGAGAGAGGAAGATGGAGAGAGGCAGAAGTGCAGGAGAAGGAGAAGAAGTAAGGGAGAAGGAGAAAGAGAGGAGCAAGGAGAGAGAAGAAGAGAAACTGAGAGATGCATTGCAATTTGTTAATTGGCCATCATTATCATAAAGAGCTTTCGCTTAGAGAGAAAGATGCACACACACGTAAAGAGAAAGAGAGAGAAAAAAAGAGAAAATCTGAGAGAAAGATCAGAAAAAGAGAGACAGAGAATGCTAGATAGAGAACGATACAAAGATTAAAATGGGAGAAAACAATAAAACGTCCTCGGTCAAATAGGTCAGCGTCGAATCAGTTGCGTCAAAGAAGTATCTCCCAAGATGGTTGTGTCAAAATGCTGCACACCATCACCGAGACGGTGCTTGTTTCTGGTCGCAATTACATGGACGCCTGGATTAATGAACAAACTCATTACAAAAGGAATTCATGTAGCCTAATGGTAAGGTTGTAGCTCTTATGATTCGTAGGATCATGGTTCGATTCTCGGTCACGGCGTTGCGTTGTGACTTTGATTAACGTACTGGAATTCAGCTTTCTCCGATCCAGTCAGTTAATAATGAGTTCTAGAAATATCTGCTGCGCAAACATTCTGCAGACTGGCGTTCTAAATGGATGGGTGGTCTTGCAAACTTGGACGTCTAAATGACTTTAATGTCTGGAGAATCTCTGTGCTAATGAGAGTTTCGCTCGGAGATAGAAGTGATAGATGATAGATAGATAGATAGATAGATAGATAAATAGATAGATAGATAGATAGATATATATATATATATATATATATATAGAGAGAGAGAGAGAGAGTGATTGAAAGAGAGAGAGAGAGAGAGAGAGAGAGAGAAATAGAGAGAAAGAGTTACAAAGACAGACTGACAAAAAAAAGAGGCAGAAAAATAGACAGAGACAGATTAGCAGAAAGGCACACACACAATCACACACACTCACATACACACACTCACATACACACACTCACACACACTCACATACACACACTCACATACACACACTCACATACACACACTCACATACACACACTCACATACACACACTCACATACACACACTCACATACACACACTCACATACACACACTCACACACATAGAAATGCAGCAAAGCAACCAGAGAAACAGAGAGAAAGTGAGAAAGACAGACAAACAGACAGATAGACAGGCAGAAACACAGAAAGAAAGCAAGCGAGATAGAACGACAGAGAGAGAGAGAGAGAGAGGTTAGCAATATATCGATGTAGAAGAGCGAGGAAAGAACGTGCAAGAGGGATTTCACATGCCGATTCCATGCCATGGGTCATACACGACAGCAAGTGAAGTCCTTAATTAGTTAATTATTAGGCCACGCTAATTAAGGCGGATGAAGCTATAATCGATAACATCGACCTTGGTTTTCAGTAATATATTTTATCGATCATAGTGCTTATTTCATCTCGGGATGAATAGGGATTCCATAGACAACTGTAAGGTCATGTGTTCGCCTTTCACGACCATCCGCAATAATACACAGCATTACGCATTTATATATTATTTATTACTGGTCCCACAGTTTCGGGAGATATAGAAAACATTGCGTAGATTGTCCTGTGTATAGGAGCTGAGTGAGTACGTGTGTGTGTGTGTGTGTGTGCGCGCGTGTATGTACATAATTTTTTAAATCTTTTACTCTGGAGCACCGCCATTAGTCGAGCAAATCGACCCAGGACTTATTCTTTGTAAGCCTAGTACTTATTCTACCGGTCTCTTTGGCCGAACCACTAAGTGATGGGGACGTAAACACACCAGCATATGATCCATGGATCATATCTTAAAGCAGCTCCAGGAGTTGTGTAGAACGAATTTGTACGCGTTCTGTTACTGAGAGTAATTCTATTGGACTTCTGTCTAATCATTAAAACGTTGTTTTAATGATTCAGCATTAAGTGCTGTCGCAACCTTTACTGATCTTGGGAAAGTCTCATCTCTCTTCTATATTGAGGCTCCATCTTATATGCTGCAGCGTGCATTTGCCGATCTTGAGAAAGTTTCATCTTGCTTTTGTCTTGAAACTCCATTTGACGTGCTGCAGTATGCCTTTGCTGAGCTCGGAAAAGTCTCATCTCCCTTCTGTATGAAGACTATTTCATGTGCTGTAGAATGCGTTTGCTGATCTTGAGAAAGTCTCATCTCTCTTCTGTATTGAGACTCCATCTTACGTGCTGCAGCATGCATTTGTCGATCATAATAAAGTCTCATATACTTTCTCTGTTGAGACTCTCGCCTTCGGTTTTCTATAATCCTCCTTGCTTTATACTTGTCTCTGGAGAGATTACGTCTTTTCTCTGGTGGCATACTTTTCAATAATGTAAATAAAAAATTATGAACATAGAAATTATGCATTTATCTTTATTTTTGTAAGCAGTTGTATGTCTTTACTTTTGTATGCAGTATAAATTAACCAAATATAAACAAATGAACCAAATAGAAGCACATGTACGAACTGCTAATTTAACGGTAAATACCGCAATAATTAGTATAGATAAATTTCTTAATATATATATATATATATATATATATATATATATATATATATATATATAAAAGAGAATAAGAGTGAAAAAACTACAGAAGGCTTGTGTTACATGGTTAAAGTATATATTTAAATTATGTCAGAAAAATGTTAGAAAAATGTTAGAAAAATGTTATAAAATCTTTTTGGTATATAAACATTGTATTTTGAGAAATAACCGGTTTCGTGTTGTCTTTTCAAATTTCTCTACTTCATTCTAACGTGTTCGCTTAAGCACCTGTATTAAATGTCTATTTCAGGATTAATATGTAACTGTAAATACCTTGAAACCTTGCAACTGCTGCGATAATTAGCAACTGATAATTTAACGGTAAATTTGTATTTTCATATACCTTGGACCTGCCATCTGATTGTTTTTTGTCAAGAGTTTCACCTCCAGCTATTTCATTATGTCAGTCAACACAAATATTGTGACACACCATTCCGCTGTCATGGCCGTGGAGACGGAAAGTTGCCGATGCGTAATGTTGTTCACATTAGGACATAAATTATTAATTTATTTCAAATGTAATACGAATAAAAAGTGATAGAATAAAAGTGAAACAATATTATCTTTTGATACGTAATACCGAACCAATCAAAAATATTGTCTACGCGCCCACATTAAGCACTCCATGGACACTATGTAATGCATGTGTAGAGTTTGAATGAAATCGGTTGGATTCTTCTCGAGTTTTAGGGCTCACACCAACAGACATTCTCAGTTATTTTTTAATATATTTTTTAATATTTTTAAATTTTTTAATATGTTTTAATATTTTTTAATTTTTAAATTTTTTTAATTTTTTTATTTTTAAATTTTTAAATTTTTTATTCTTTTATATTTTTTTATTGTTTTATTTTTTAATTTTTAATTTTTTTTATTTTTTAAATTTTTATATATATATATATATATATATATATATATATATAAATACGACGGGCTTCTGTCAGTTTCCGTCTACCAAATCCACTCACAAGACTTTGGTCGGCCCGAGGCTATAGTAGAAAACACTCGCCCAAGGTGTCACGCAGTGGGATTGAACCCAGAACCACGTGGTTGGTAATATATATATATATATATATATATATATATATATATACATACATATATATATATATATATATATATATATATATATATATATATATATATATATATATATATATATATATATGCCTGTGTATATGTATTTGTGTGAATGTGTGTGTTTGTGTGTGTGTGTGATATGTATACATACATATGTATAGAATGATCGGAAAGAGTGAGAGCAGAACACCATTCAATTTGGCTGTAGTTTACTATCCAGAAGACTTTAGTTGTATTCGAACGCGGATGAAAACGTAGAAGAACATTATCAAAAGGAAATTCAAACAGCTCGAAGTAAGTAGAAGTTATCTTATTGTCACTTTGGCAAGAAACTACTAGAATAAAGCTGATAACGTTTGACTACATTTTAGGGACTTCGAAGTAAATGTTTGGTCATGTCTCTAATATTAAGATAGATAGCTGTACTAGGTTGTAGAACGAGCTAAACTTTTTAATATACCTGACACGTAAATCGTAACATCAACAGAGATAAAATTATATAGGATGGTGATGGTTGTGATGGTGATGGTTGTGATGGTGATGCCTGGAAGAGTGAGTGGTGTTGGAAAATCTGGCGAAGAATTTGCTCGTTTTGGTGCTGGTGATGCTTGTTGGTTATAGCGATATGCTCCTAGCTGGATTATTCGCAATTGTAAAATAAACCAACCAAGCGGACATAGCGTGATTGAAGAGACCCGCTTTGTGTTTTTTCTCTTTTTTCTTTAGTTAGTTCTAGTTAGTTTCGATTTCTCTGGAGCGCTAGCAGAAATGGTGAACAAGAAAATAAAAGTAAAAAAAAAACACAAAGAAACAAATGTATGATGCATAACACGAAAACAACTGCAAGGGAATAAAATTAACCAAAACAACTAAAAACACAGCAAAAAAAAAAAAAACAGAGTAAAAAACGAATAGACAAACACTGAAGAATTATTTTTTTGTTAAAACAATTTGTATTTTCTGTATTTCGTGTTTTTTTTTTAGAGGATGAGATGAATGGAACAAAAAAAGTAAGACATAAATAACTTGTGTATTATTAGTAGAATTAACTTGCCGTTTTGTTTAACTTTATCACCTAGAGCAAACATGAAGATTTCTCGATCGTTGGATCTGCTAGAGGAAGCAGCTAAATTTCTCTCCAATTATAACATAAGACAAATGCTACTGTTTCAAAAGAAGGCAAAGAACAAAACAGGATATAATAATCTTGCAAATTAAAACGAGAAAACAAGGAAAATGATGATGTTCTATATTATATCGTCTCTATAAAGGAATATATTCCAAACAGTTGAATGTTACCCTGAAGGCTGGAGACTACACTCTTACATAAATGCATACATACATATATTCATGCATATATATATATATATATATATATATATATATATATATATATATATATATATATATATATGCATACACACACACACACACACACACACACACACACACACACACACACACACATATATATATATATATATATATATATATATATACATACATACATATGTACGTACATATATCCATGTATAACCACTAACTTTGAGAAATTAAACTCCTCTGAATAACAAAGGAGAAAGCTGATCCGATGTCTATAGACCCAGCCGTCACTGGAACTGAAAAATGGTTTACCATTTAAGATTACATGAGCATGTTCCGACACGCGATTATATGCAGATGCACGGGGATATACATATAAATCAAAACATACAAATCTACCCATGCACTGATTTCAAACATTACACACAGACCCAGATACTTGGTTGATGTTAGTGAAATTCCAATAATCGAAGAATGGATCGAGGTTAGAAACCGAATCTTTCTCTATTGGCAAGAAATCTTAAAATAAATCCGAATAATGAGATACATACATATACAGAAACATAGATAGATACATAAATTCATATATACACTGTCACGCAAGCAACGATTGTGTTGATGAGAACACGGATGTTGTTACGTAAGTAAGACGTTAATGTTAGAAACCGGTACACAATTAATTCATTATTCTGTATATTTCTCATTTTGTCTTGTTCTGGTGTTTTGCGGAATTTTTTTCTGGAGAACATTATTTTTCTTTGTGGTTGGGATGTTCATGATCTCTTTCTAGCATATTGGATGTCCACTCAGTGGTCATCCCTTCTTATACACCCCCCACACACACACACATATATATATATACGTACATACGTGAAAGTATACATGCATACATATATATTTATATACTTGCTTATTTGATAGGATTCTGTATAATTTGATTCGACCGGTTTCCACTCATCACAATGAATCCGCCCTAGGCTATGGTAGAGCAAACATGTGCAATAGTCCTTCCAGTACGATCATTTTCCTTTTACATGTACATTCTTTCTTCGTTAGATCTTACTGTTTCTTGAGATTCTTCTTTTTTGTATATATATATATATACATTATCTCATTTTCATAAATTTCCATTTGGTTCTGCCTTGGTTCTGTTATGGTAATACTTTGGAATGTATTAGAATTCTCAAAATGTCCCTCCCTGAATCTGTATTCGTTTTACTTTATACTGCTAACATTATCTGCGATATAATTCTTAACCGGTTTTAATATCTATTTTGGTTTTTAATTACAAACAAGTAAACAAATACAGTTTGGGCTTTCTAGCGTAATCTTGTTTTAACGGACGAAGTCATCAAAATTAAAAGATTTAATAGAACTACATTAACTGGATGAAGGAAAGGGCGATTGCTGGATGCTTAAAAATTTTTACAATCTCAACTACATCCTTAAAGGTTTGATGATGTAGCACCAAATTGCACACGTTTTTCTTCTTTTTAATATTTCGATTCTTACATCTCCGTTGTATTCTAACATATCAGAGACAGACAGAGAGAGTGAGGTAAACATATATACATATATAGAAACACACAGAAGCATACGTACATTCATACATGCACAGACACACAAACACACACACATACAGATACATTCAGATACACACACATATACACACAGATGCATAAAGATACACACATATACACACAGATACACACACAGATACACACACACATAGATATACATACAGATACACACACAGATACACACACACATACATATACATACAGATACACACACAGATACACACATACATACGCACAAAGAGATACACACACACACACAAAT
This sequence comes from Octopus bimaculoides, assembly GCF_046866305.1. Taxonomy (NCBI): domain Eukaryota; kingdom Metazoa; phylum Mollusca; class Cephalopoda; order Octopoda; family Octopodidae; genus Octopus; species Octopus bimaculoides. The sequence goes on from NC_142954.1 coordinate 9,427,403, forward strand.
ACACACACACATATAGATATATAGATAGATAGATAGATAGATAGATAGATAGATAGATAGTCGGAGGATCGTGGTTTCGATTCCCAGACCGGGCGTTGTGTGTGTATATTGAGCGAAAACACCTAAAGCTCCACGAGGCTCCGGCAGGGGGTGGTGGCAAACCCTGTTGTATACTTTTGCCCAACTTTCTCGCACTCTTTCTTCCTGTTTCTTGTGATGGACTGGCGTCCCGTCCAGCTAAGGGGAGCACATACGCCATAGAAACCGGGAAACCGGGCGCATCAAAAAAAAAAAAATGTAAACCAATTTTCAATTTTCAATTGGCTGGATAACTGAAGTGATGTTGGCGTGGGCTCCCACGCTGTCATCCGAAACTCGGAGTTTTATCATGGCTACTGAATAAGTGTCACATATTTTTACAGGTAAATTCCTCTATTTACATAATATCGAGGTCTCTTTCTTTCTTTCTTTTGTTGTCCTTCCTGTCAAATATATATATATATATATATATATATATATATATCGATCTACTTACCTACCTACCAACCTATCTATTTATCTATCTATCTCGCATTTCTATCGTATTTATATATATATATAATATATATATATATATATATATATATATATATATACACCCATGTTCGTATTCATATATATATATATATACATGTGGATATTACTGTAAATAAATATATGTGCATACATTTATAAAAAATACTCTGCAATAGATAATTATACATTTACACGGATAAAATAAGATATATTCATTGAGCATATATGAATTTCGTAATCTAATTTATTAACACACACACACATACACACACACACACATACATATACACACATACTCACTAACAAACACTCATACACGCATGCTCACATTCACTCACATAGATATAATACATTAATAGATGAAGATATGAACATACTTATATACACGCATACATACGGAAAAGCAGCAACGTACATCGTCTACTGACGAATATATATATATATATATATATATATATATATATATATATATATATATATATATATATATATATATATATATATATATATGTATATATATATATATATATATATATATATATATATGTATATATATATACTTACATTCATACATGCTTGCATTCATACATACATATATACATACATACAAACAAACAAACAAACATACATACATACATACATTCATACATACATACATACATGCATACATGCATACATACATACATACTTACGTTCGTACTAACGTTTCTACAAATGTCAATATAAGCTGCAGAATACCAACCGGGTCGCGATACTTCGTCGTTTAGAGTTTACTGGATGTTAAACAGCAAAATGAAGCGGAATTGATGAATAGGTGTGCGAATGTTTTATAGAAATATTCTCTTATTCAGTAAAGGCTAAACTTGGCATCTTCTCTACCGATTTATTAGCCTCGATTTACGGTTACGCCTTCGGTTTTTTTTTTTTAATTTTAGATTCTTTTACGATGACGTTTAGTTTCAATAGAGTACCTGTAGAAAAAATGCAGTTTATATTTGGTAATACGTACATATGCACATACTGATACCAAAGTAGACAGGCATATGTATGCCTACGTACATACATATATATGTACGATATATGTCTATCTCTCTCTATATATAGGTATGTGCATATATATATATATATATATATATATATATATATATATATATATATATATATATATATATATACGTATATACATACATGCAGACACATATATTTACAAACACGTACACACTCAAATACACAATCTGAAATTAAATAAACCGGTGATATTTTTTAAACATAATATATATGTACCTATATGCACACATATGCATAAACATGCATATACACACGGGTACTAACACGAACACACAACCGAATATCTATCTACCTATCTATCTATATATATATATATATATATATATATATATATATATATATATATATATATATATATATATATATATGCATGTACAGAGGTTACTTACGCCTATATACACAGTAAATGCGCACACTTGCTCATATATATCATTTCGAAATCGATCTGCCGGCATAAATAAATTCGATATAAATATATTTGATATATTCCTCGTATTTCCTTATAATATAATAATATATATATAGTTTTTTTTTTACAATTCTATGAATGTGTAGGTGTGGAATCATTTTATTTTTACAGCAACTAAAATATATTTCAGACTCTGTTATATTTTGATAGACTTATTCACTATCACTGTATTTTTGTTTGATAAAACAGTATGACAGGAGATGATTACTACTACTACTACTACTACTACTACTACTAAAAATAATAATAATAATAATAATAATAATAATAATAATGAGGCCAGCGATTTGGGGAGAGGAGATGAGTCGATTACATCGACCCCAGTGTTTCACTGCTATTTTATTTATCGACCCCGAAAGAATAAAAGGCAAAATCGACCTCGGTGGAATTTGAACTCAGAACGTAGTGACATGCGAAATATCGCCAAGCAGTTTGCCCATCGTGCTAACGATTCTGCGAGCTCACTGCCTTATCTCACATAATGATAATAATAATAATAATAATAATAATAATAATAATAATGATAATAATAATAATAATAATAATAATCCTTTTTACTGGAGGCACAAGGCCTCACATCAGGTGGGAGAGGACTAGTGAATTACATCGTCTCCAGTGTTTCACTGGTACTTAATTTATCGACCCCGAAAGGATGAAAAGCAATGTCGACCTCGGCGAAGTAGAACTAAGCATTACGTCCAGGTAGCTAACGTTTCTGCCAGCTCACCACCTTAGCTGTTATCATTAACATTATTATTATTATTGAAAAATAATAACGTGAATTATGACAGAGATAATATTATTATTAATATTAACACTAACACTACTGGAATTGTTATTACAACAATTATCACTAAAAGAACTACTACTTCGAATAATAATTAGAATGGTTTCAAATTTCGCCATAAGGTAAATAATTTTATGTTTAGTGGTAAGCCTATTGCATCAAACACCACTTTTCAAATGGTCCTTATTATATCGACTGCGAAAAGTTTGAAAGTCACCTTTTTATTGACACCGTGAGAATGAAAGGAAATACCCTCTCGTCGGCGCTATTTAAGGTACAGGATGTATTTAAGGTACAGAATGTAAGGTACAGAAATATCGCTAGGTATTTTATCCGGTGGCCTAAAGATTCATGAACTCACTGCCTTATGACAATATTATTAGAACATGAAAATCCTGAATTGATACCACGAAAGATCATTTTGATTTGATTTAATTCCATTTCAATTTATTATCTCTTCCTTTGAGTATGACTAAATCTTAATTTACTTAGGCTGAAACCAGTAGCATACCAATAGCATATATATATATATACATACCTATATAAGCTAACGGCAAGACGTAGAAAGGAACCATATATTTAAGAGCAACTGACTGAAATAATTGCTGCATTTCTGTATTACAGGGTTCTTTCCCTTTGCCCGAATATTCAGTTTAAATTTTGTATCAAATTAAAATCTTGAAATGACTTTTAGACGAAAGTGAGCTGCGCCTGATGTACATTACATATACATACATGCAAACATACATACATACATACATACATATAATTATATATCCTGTACAAACACAGGAATATATTTTATCACATGCGAACTTTCAGCATTGCGTATGCACATATACATAAATATATACATACATATGTATACATGTAAACATAAAGATATATATCCATATACGTATACACACACACACATATATATATATATATATATATGTCTATAATGTACATATGAACGTATATATGTATGTATACATTGGTTTCTCTATATTTCAAAATTGAGATATAAACTAATTTAAGTATTTTCAATAAAGTAAACCAAATAACAACACATACACACACACACACTCACACACAAACACACACGCATGTACACACGCACGCGCGTATGCACACACGTATATATATATATATATTTCCTTGATTGCTTATATTATTGTTTGACTTTTGCTGTTTGATTTGTTTGTTTTTTTTGTGTGTCTTTCTGTTAAGGTAACGTATTTTACCATTTTCAAATTCACCATTATTTACTTTGCATTATATTAGCATTGCGTGCTTAGGTTGGCAAACTAATATTCCTGGAATCAATAATAGTATCAATGGACCAATTGTTCAAATATCTCTTTCTAGCTTCCATTCCAGCACACGCATGGCATTATATATTTGTAAACCCGACGAAGACAGTAAAAGGGATATATATATATATGTATATATATATATATATATATATATATATATATATATATATATATATATATATATATATATATATATATATATATATATAATACATATATTACGTATATGTGGTACGTATATATGCATTTATATATATATATGTATATGTATATATGTATATATATATATATATATATATATATATATATATATATATATATATATATATATATATATATATATATATATATAGGTGTGTATGTATTTCTATATTTCTAGACACATGCTCACCTACTCAATACATGCGTATATGTGTATAAATGCATATATATATATGTATGTATGTACGTATGTATGTATTATATCTGTATGTATGTTTATGTGTGTGTGTGTGTGTGTGTGTGTGTGTGTGTGTGTGTATGTATCCGTATCAGTGGTTGAATATCAGTGGTTGAATATGTTGCACACAGACAGTGTATTCATTGACGCGTGCACAAACATCAACATACACACAGACATTTAGGTATGTACGTACCTATGTATGCTTGTATGTATATATGTATGTGTGTGTGTGTGTGCCTTCGTGCATACAACTGTGTGTGTTGCGTGTTGTGAGTGTGTGTGTGTTGTGTGTGCGTTGTGTGTGTGTGTGTGTTTCTGTGTGTACATACGTTCTTTCAACATACGATCTGAAATTAGTGATTCATTATAGTTTTATCAAATTAACTTTTACTATGTTAATGGTCTCCACGTGCTGTCGAAAATCGCGCTTAATTCATTTCAATTGAAGTCTTCGATGATTCGATTACCATTTCAGATGTTTTAGCAGAATTGTCCGTTCAGTTGAAAAGAAATTTTTCATTTCTCACCTGATGATTTTAGCTGCTAGCTTCAAGGAACGGTGTTGTCTGCTGGTTTCCTTCATTCTGCCAATATTGGAGAATTACCAAAAATATGCTAAAAATTTTGTCTACGATAATTCCTGTTTACAAATATTTCTTCTTTGTTTATTTATCGAATCAATATTTTATATTATTTCGTCATTATTATTATTTTTATATATTTTCGTATTTTTATATACAATATTACTGATAATAAACGGTTAGAGAATAAGTTTTGGTAATTTTTGGTCCCATGCCAAAAGCATATCTAATTACTTTTACAGAATCTTTCTGTCCGACTTACCTTAATCAAGATTGCACTGTAAGCAGAATCCTTGCTGATAAACCGACCACAATTTACCATCAGTTTAACTGTCTAAACGAAAACCGAAAGAAATCAATTTATATAACCGCCAAGACATTACAACATCTACCAGTCTCACTTCACATTCGATTAAAATGACCCTATTGCGCATTTTCAGGAAATGCACAAACGACCTCCAGAGCTCCATCACCGAAATATCACTGATTGACCGTGGCTGTGTTTTACCATCAACGTTAAAACGATGTATTTTCAAAATGGCTTCTATCCGTTCTAATTAATTCAACCGTCTCCCCGTAACGATTATCTTATCTACCTCGACATATACACGTAGGTTTTAAGGGAGTCTCATTCATCAGAGACGACATTTTGTTTTAAAACTTCTGATAAGAACTAATTGATATAGTACTCTCTACGAGATATACAACTCCGTCTAAAATGTTGTACAATTATGAATATGCAAACTCTGAAGATGCACTTTGACATATTAACGAACCATATTTCTAAGATTTATAAAGCAGTTACTTACGAACAATATAAAGACAATCAGCATTTCAAATTCAGATCTATATATTCGCAGGTAATCCATAAATACCGTCTGAAGTTGATGCAAGCAAAGAAGTGGTGATGATGCTGAGAAAAGAACCGAAAAGCGAGGGTATAATAGATAAATCCAGGAGGATATCTCCATTCAATACGAATATAATGTTTTGGTGAAAGGTCTTTCCTGAAATTGTTAACACAGAATTGCTTAGCCGAGTTTCCGCCAGTTGAAACTGAGACGTGGTCGATTTTGCCCTTCATCATTTCGGGGTCGATTAAATGAGTACCAGTTACGCACTGAAGTCGATATAATCGACTTAATCCGTTTGTCTGTCCTTCTTTGTCCCCTCTGTGTGTGGCCCCTTGTTGGTAGTTGAGATGTTATTTAGCGTAGGAATGGCTGTGTGGTAAGTGGCTGACTTACAAACCAAATGGTTCCAGTTTCAGTCCCGCTGCGTGGCACTTTGGGCAAGTGTCTCCTACTATAGCCTCAGGCCGACCAAAGCTTTGTGAGTGGATTTGGTAGACGGAAACTGAAAGAAGACTGTCGTATATATATATATATATATATATATATATATATATATATACGACGGTCTTCTTTAGTTTCCGTCAAGCAAATGCATTCACAAGGCTTTGGTATATATATATGTATATATGTGTGTGTGTGTGTGTGTGTGTGTGTATGTGTGTGTGTATGTGTGTGTTTGTGTGTTTGCGTTTGTCCCCCCCCCCCAACATCGCTTGACAACCGATGCTGGTGTGTTTACGTCCCCGCAACTTAGCAGTTCGGCAAAAGAGACCAATAGAATAAGTACTAGGCTTACAAAGAATAAGTACTGGGGGTCGATTTGCTCGACTAAAGGCGGTGCTCCAGCATGGCCGCAGCCAAATGACTGAAACACGTGAAATAGAAAAAGAGTAACATCCACAGCAGATTCAATATGAGAAACACAATATTCAACGAATATAAACATCATAAAGATTTTTTTGATTAAACATTAATATTAGACCCTTCAAATTAACAAGGATTACGAGGAGAAGGGATAAGTTAATATATCTCGATTTGCTGAAACATATTGAATTATCTCCTCGCTAAATTTTAATCAGTTTGAATATTGCTACACGCCTTTAGACAAACGAACACAGATTGATGTACGTATAAACACATTAACCGATGCTTTTCTCTAATAATATTTATGTTTATCAAAGCCTAAACAGATATTGATAACCTGATGCTTCAGATAAAGAGCACCTTAAATTAAACCAGTATCTCAGAGAATAACATTCGCACGAAACATATTCATCTAAAGAATGCACCATTTATCGTGAAATATGAAGATATAAGAATTTAATCATATTTATTTGTTACGTTATAATAAATATATTCGTTGTAGTCTGCATATCGAGGTCTTACTTTTTGTTCGTGATAGCGCCCACATATATATCATAATACACACGTACATGGACACAGACAGAAGCGTACACGCATACCTACACATATACTGAGCAACACTTTATTAAATGATTCCGTTCCGCGTATATGTGAATATACATATATATATATATATATATATATATATATATATATATATATATATATATATATATATATATATATATATATATATATATATAATACATATATATATTTATATATATATAGATATATATATGTACATATACACACACACACACACACACACACACACACATATATATATATATATATATATGTATGTATGTATGTATGTATGTATGTATGTACATAAATAGATGGGGAGATGGTAGCCTACATTTTTACATACACACGCAAGCACAGATATATATTTATGCATATGTACAAGAACATATATATGTGTGTGTATATATATGTGTATATATATATATATATATATATATATGTATGTATGTATACGTACATACGTATACACACACATATGTGCATATATATATACATATGTATACATATATTATTTTTATGTACATACACACACACAACATATATATATATATATATATATATATATATATATATATATATATATATATATATATTCACGAACATGTGATGTGTGTATTTACTTGTACAGAGCCAGTATTTCAGAGACGAATGAAAGACTGACGTGAATTTTCGTGTGATGTCATCACCGATATTGCTATGCTTGGTTGATGTGATAAAATTCACAGTCGATTGCTTCGGCAGAGCTTATTATATAATGTTGCTCTGCCGTTTGTGTCTATCAGTCGTTCCCGTCGAACTAATTTCCTGTATTGATTTCCGAGCCGACTAGTGGGCCCTCAATACTTTCTATCTATATAATAGATACGCCAAATTGCCTGCAGTTATGATGCAACTTGTCTCTTTTATTCTTCGTCATCTTCACATCATCTCGGTTAAGATGTGAAAGAGGGTGGCAGTGCGACCATCACTACAAGCTCAGCCGACAGACGGATCCGTCCCACACGAGATAGCAGCTGTTCGAAATAACCCCACAAGTCAGCAATGTCCGGAAACCAAATGACTTCGTGCAGAACGGTTTCTTCACTTACTGCGCACCTCGGAGAAGCCCGTTCGACAGCACCTTTCGTGCCTGTAGAGGTTATCTCGAACAGGTAGCGCCACCCAGTAGCACTGTCAGGCCAAGGACATATGGAAATTATGCATGATTATTCCCGCCTGAGAAGTCCTCCGCAACAGACTAGCCAGCTCGTTCTCGTCGGCACTCAGGGTCTCACTGCGAACCTCATCGCACTTCTCCACCACAAATCCTCTATAAATTTCTAAAGCAGAACATCCACTGATTCCATTGCCCGAATGGTAGAATGTTGTGAATATCAACAACATCTAGGCGCTGCCTGACACGTAATATATACTTATACCTACAGTATGTTTTTCTTGCATAATAATAATTATATCTCCCCAACATACCTATTTTCTAATTTGTCATTTAATCCAAAATCTTTACCAGAAATAGACAAAGAGAGTTAACCCCTTGTTCCTAATTATGGAAATTATTTCGAACAAGTTTTCCAAAATAAATTTTTTAAAAACCCACTTATATTTGCATTTATTTTGCACAAATCCTCTAATTCCTCATATAAGTAAATGTAATTTTTTTCATCAATCTAATAGCTTTTCCACAAAATAGAAAGTAACTGTTAGTGTATTCAAATCCTAAAAACATTAATCGCTCCTTAAAATGATTATTGAAAATTTTCTTCACAACTGAACGATAATGCAATACTTTTAAATTTGATCTTACATGTATACCCTCCACCATTAATTGATCTTAACAAGTAAAGATATACGAATTGTTATTAGAGAACCTTTAATTTAATTCATACCAATTGTTACATAACTATACAATATAGCTTATTCTTTCTAATCATAACTTTAATAATATTAATATCTGCACATATACTTTTTATCATGTATCCATAATCACTTATTGATCTGACTATAATCTTATTCCATTATTTTCCCCCCAGCAAATTTATTTCTCTCAATATTATCAATTATTTATTTTCTATCCCATCACTCACTATTTCTTGTTTCCCTCTTTAATCTTTGTACGTAGCGTCTTCACAATATCTTAACTACATTACATTATGTTTCTCGCAACTCTTAAACGACCATATATTCTCTTAATACTGTCCATCTAAACACATAACC
>NC_142954.1:9452101-9472101 GCF_046866305.1 Octopus bimaculoides
CACACTCTTCATAATATCATTTTCATATATCATTCATGTTATCATATTTTTAATTTGTTATTCATGTGCAATTTCATGTATCATTGATTATATCATATTTTATTTTTATTTTTTTAATTGTTATATGTCCCCACATGTGTTGTGGTGTCCCCCTCTGTGTAATGCCTTTTATGGCAAAAATATTGAATAAAGAAGCTTGCTTCACACGCATACGTACTGTCAGTCGAAGCGCTGAAGGAGGTTAGGCCACACTGGATAGCGTGGTGAATTAAGTCAAGCTCAAATGCAAGGTAAACATTTTTGTATTTCGGGTCCAGTGGGGGTTTGTTGTTTGTAATATTTTTGTACAGACAAGGACTCTCTACTGGATTCTGTACACTGGTTTGCCTGCAGTTGGGCAGAATTTGTTCACTTTGAGTGAAAAGTTTGTTTTCACTTAATTGTGAAAATTTTTGGGCGTATCCCGTATCGAAAACTTTCTTCACGGTAAGTGAATTTTTTTTTTTTTTTCTCATTTAATTGTTAAGAATTGTTGAGGCGTATTTCACGTCCAAAACTTGTTCACCTTTTGTGGATATTTTTTTTTTTTTCAAAAATTGTGAAAATTTAGAAGATACTACAACTTCTTTTTACTAATTTTTCTAAAAGCTGTGTTCCAAGTTGTGGCGTTCCGGGTTCAAGTTGGAGTACCACATACGCCTGGATTTCTGAGTGGCCAGACTTTTTGCTGCGTTGTTTTTTTGAACTCTTGTTTTCTTTGCGTTTATCTTTTTGTGGCTTTCTTTATTGAACTGTTGTCATTTTTTCTTCCTTCTTTTTTGTTGAGACTTTTTTTTTGATTTCTTTCTTTTTTTGAATTTTATTGTGAACTGTTTTAGAAATGTTGTTCCTTCCCCCGTATTGTGGGAGGAGGTTGACGAGAGCTTGGGTCTGCGGGTTGCCACCCAGGATAGAACACGAGTGGATAGAGGAGACTATCCGCCGGGGTCTGGGTGGCAGCGGAGCCAAGCTCCTCAACGTGAAAATGTTGTCTGTGGCTGATTGGGTTGCGTCAAAACCTGTTTTGATCCTGTGGACCCAATCAGCCAAGACTCTGGTATTCCCAGATTTGGGGGAAATGGCCGGTTCTAGGTATCCGATGATTCTTGAGGAACCCCCCCCCCCAAGTGTCACCTGTGCCTGGAGCCAGGCCACATTAAAAGAAGTATCTCTAGGACCAAAGTAAGGTACTGCAGCAGTTAATAAAAGTAGTGCCCCCCGCTCTCCCGTTAGAGGGAGAGACGGAGGCAGTCGAGGAGGTGGAAAAAACGAAAAAAAGAAAGAAGGTGGGTAACAATGGTTGCCCACCGAAGAATCCGAAGGCTGCGGGAGGGAAGGAAAATCTTCCGGCCAAAATGGAAGAGCATCGCTCTCCCGTGGCCCAAAAGAAAATAACAAAAAGAAAAACGGGTCACTGTCGTTATGTCCCGAAACCCCGTCGGTGGGAATTGTGCCACCGACGGAGGAAGCTGTGGTCCCTCTCAGTGAAAATGATGAAGAATATGTGGTCTTCTATTTCAAGGGAGGGGGTGTAGAAAACTTTGTAAATAGCTTTGCAGGTCCCGACCTGCATTGATAGTCCAGATTGGCCTCCACAGTGGCTGCGGAGGTAATGGAAGAGAGCGAGTTTTATAAAATAATTGATTCCTTCTCTAAGGAGGAATGTAATTTTTTGTTCTGGGTCCCCGAACTACTGCTGCGGGATTGCCTGCAGGCAGTAAGGGATCTGGTCGAGGATGATGGATATTGAGGCTTAGCGCGTCAATTTATGTTATTATAAGAGGTTCATTACCTCATTTGTGTCTTTTGTTTGTTAATAAAAAAGAAAGAAGAATGAAAAAAAAGAAGTGTTCTCGAGGGGCAATCGATCGGCGGGCGCCGTTGCTCGTCTCATCAATATCATTATTTTGTTTATCATTTCATCTCATTTGTGTTACTGTCCAGTCCGCTTTGCTACTCTATATATCTTTGTACTGCCCCTGTGGCAAATTTCATGAAATAAAGAAGTTTGCTTTCCACGCATGCGTATTGTCAGTCGAAGCGCTGAAGGAGGTTAGGCGGCCAAGCTAAGTAGCGTGGCGAATTAAGTCAAGTTCAAATGCAAGGTAAGACTTTTTGTATTTCGAGTCCAGTGGGGGTTTGTTGTTTGTTATATTTTTGTACATCTAGGGAGTCCCTAGTGGATTCTGTACACCGGTGTGCCTGCAGTCGGGCAGAATTAGTACACTTTGAGTGAAATTTGTTTTTTTTTTACTTCATTGGGAAAATTTTTGGGCGTATCCCGCTTCGAAAAATTTGTTCACGTTAAGTGAATAGTTTTTTTTCCCACTTAATTGCGAGAATTGTTGAGGCGTATTTCACGTCCAAAATTTCTTCACTGAGAGTGAATATTTTTGTTTCAAAAATTGCGAGAATTTAGAAGATATAACTTCTTTTTACCAATTTTTTTGAAAGCTGTGTTCCAAGTTGTGGCATAACGGGTTCAAGTTGGAGTACCACATACGCCTGGATTACCGAGTGGCCAGAAGATTTTTTGCTGTGTTTTTTTTTTTTTTTTTTTTGCACTGTTTTCTTTTCTTCTATCTTTTTGTGACTTTCCTTATTAAACTGTTTTCGTTCTTTCTTCCTTCCATTTTCTTGAAACTTTCTTTTGATTTCCTTCTGAAATGTTTGGATTTTTTATTTTAAAAAAAATATGGTAAAGAACGAGGACAATGTTTTGGCGTGGGAAATTGTCCCACCCAAACAGTGATTGGAAGACTTCGAAAAGAGGACGGTAGTGTTGAGGACTAATTCCAAGTCGCTCGACACCATCACCCACTTCGAAAAGAATTTAATTGAGAGTTGGCGAAGTGTGTGCCAACTAAAAAATTTTTTTCCAGGTGTGCCAAATATTCGACGGTGTGGTTGCTTTTTGACACCCCTGAAGAAGCTCGCTATTGTGCGAGTGAGTCCTTAGAGTGCGATGAAATATGGTTTCTTCCCACGTATTGTGGGAAGAACTTCAGAAGGGCTTGGGTCTGCGGTTTGCATGTATATGTATAAATATATGTATAAATATATACATACAGTATATATATGTAGAAATATATACAGATATGTGAAAAGATATACATATATGTATGTATATGTATATGGATATATATAAAGATACATATATATATGTCCGAGTGGACAAACGAAAGAAAGGCGCTCAACACTTTGTTTGGGAGTTACCTGTGTATATATATATATATATCATATATTTACGTGTACATATGTCTGTATGTTTGTGTGTATATATAAATATATATATATATATACAAACACACACACTTCACATTCATATACAAACCGCACACGTTTAAATACTCATGAACGTCGTAATGCAGTGATAAAATCCAACACACACACACAACCCCTTCACATCTACAGGCATAAAAAAAACGTACACATTCACACCTGCAGATATTCATACACATACGACCACATATCTCCGCACACGCGTGCGCCCATGATCCATTAATATTTCTCATACAGCACTAAATCCTGTGGCCATTAAAATTTACATAAGCCACCGTACATATGCAGGCAGCCGCTTTTCCTTACTCGCATACGTCCGTCCCTTTTCTCGCATATTCTCACTCATTGCCTATGCTTCTACCAATATCTCTTAAAATGTAATACAATCTTTTTCCACTCTTCCTTTTTCTCTCTGGTACGTTTATCACATAACAGCTTAAAATATTCGCTCTCTCTCTCTGGCACTTTTTGGCTCTCGCTCTCTCTGTATCGCCGCCGACATCTATCTATTTCTCAATACAATACCATACTCTTTCTCTCACTTATCCTCTCATTCTCTTTTATTCTTTGTGTATGTCCGTCCTTATCACATCTTTTTCGTTCTCTCCCTCTCTCTCTCTCCCTCTGTATATATATATATATATCGCTCTTTCTTCTCTATCTCTTTCTAGATGCAATGCATTCTCTCCTTCTGTCTTTCTCCCTAATTCTCATTCATTCTTTGTATCTGTCTATCCCTATCACATACCTCTCTTCCTTTCTGTCTTTTTCACGCTGTCTCTGTTTCTTTCTCTCTCTCTCTCTCTCTCTCTCTCTCTCTCTCTCTCTCTCTCTCGCTCCTTATTTTGAATCTTTCTCTATCTAGTATTCTTTCTCTTTTTCCTACTCACTCCTTCTTAGTCTTTATATGTCTTACTCTATCACATTCCAGCTTGAAAGTTTTTTCGCTCATTCCATCTCTCTCTCTCCCTCTCTTTACCTCTACCTGCTTCTACCTTTTTCTACATTTAGCACTCTCTCTCTCTTTCAGTCTCTTTTCTATTCATTCTCTCTTATTCTGTGTATCTGTCTACCTACATCACACACCTGTTTGAAATTATTCTGGCTCTCTCTCTATCTCTTTTCTCTCTCTATCCTCTCTCTGTCTCTCTCTCACTCTCTCCATCACTCACTCGCTTGTTCTCGCTCTTCACCTCTGCTTACCTTTATCTCTTTCTACATTTACTACTCTCCCCCTCTCTCTCTCTTCACTCCCTCTCTCTGTCTCCCTTGTCTTTGTCTCTCTCAATATTTCTCTCTTCTCGTTTCATTTTCAGTCTAGATCTAATACTCTCTTTCTCTCATTCTCTTCTCTCTCTCCTCTCTCTGTCTCTCATTCGACTCTCCCTTTCGTGGTTGCCTCTCTCTATCACTTTTCTTGGTCTCTCTCTCTCTCTCTCTCAATCGTTATCACTACTTATCTATATCTCTAGATTAAAACTTCTTTCTGTCTCTCTCCCGCTTCTCACTTCCCCCCCTCTCTCTCACTTCCCCCTCTCTCTCACTTCCCTCTCTCTCTCTCACTTCCCTCTCTCTCTCACTTCCCTCTCTCTCTCACTTCCCTCTCTCTCTCACTTCCCCCCCTCTCTCACTTCCCTCCCTCTCTCACTTCCCTCCCTCTCTCACTTCCCTCCCTCTCTCACACTTCCCCCTCTCTCTCACTTCCCCCTCTCTCTCACTTCCCTCTCTCTCTCTCACTTCCCTCTCTCTCGATTTTGTTCCAAGTTTGGTACTCTCTTTTTCCTTGATCTCTCTCTCTCTCTCTCTTCTTGATCTCTCTCTTTCTCTCAGTATTTGTCTTTACTTACCCCTGTCTCTTTCTAGATTTCGCACTATCGTTCTCACTTTCTTCCCCACCGATTTTTTCTCTTTCTCCCCCTATCTCTCGTTTTTATTTCCAATATTTCTCTTTCACATTCCTAAGCCTCTCACCCAACATCTCTCTCTCCTCATGTCTGTCTCTTTCCAGATTCAGCACTTTCTCCCTCTCTTTCATCTCCTCTCCCAAATCCTATCCATTTCTCAATATTCAGCTGTTGCAACTTAAACGATGCATTTGTTAGACATTCCACGCTTATCCTTTCTTAGACTCTTCAACGGCAGTCGAGATTATGAGAATTGGTGAACGATAAAGCTCTGAACCAATTACTAGTGTAAGCTAGCGTATAACATCACTACGAGATGCAATAAACAATCGAAATTATGGATTTACTCCTTAAGTTTTTCCTGCATTGTTTGCACAAAGCGTAAACGTTAAAATATTCAGATTAAGCTTGAAAGCCAGATTTTGCAGTTTTCTTTATGAATGACGATTGGTGTGTGTGTGTGAATGTAGATATCTGCGTGTTTACGTATGAGGACAGTTGATTGTAAAAATATATTGAGAATATATACAAACATGTGTGCATATATGTATGGACACACACACACACACACATGTACAGGGTATAGGTGTTGGCGTTTGTGTGTATGTGACAAGATGGTTGCTTTCCAACAACGAACATTGATTCTGGGTTCAACTGCATTGTGTGGCGCATTGAGTAAGTGTAGTCTCGGAATACTATAATCTCAGACCTACGTAGTGAGCTCAGTTGGTAGGCAGAAACAGAAAGAAGCGCATCATATATATATATATATATATATATATATATATATATATATATATATATATATATATATATATGTGTGTGTGTGTGTGTGTGTTTGCATGTACATACACACACACACACATATATATATATAGTGTGTGTGTGCGCGTGCATGTACTTACATATGGAAATATATATACGTATATATATATATATATATATATATTTGTGTGTATTTGATGGGTGTGTCCATGCTTTCCAACACCGCTGCTTATATATCGGTGTAGCTGTGATAAGTCCCCGATAGGATAAGTACCAGGTTTTTAAAAATTAGTAAGTACTGCGGTCAATTCTTTCGAGTAAAAAAATTGAGAATCAATGCCCCAGCATGGACGCAGACTGTCTGAAACAAGGGAAACATAAAAGATAAACAAATATATTTTTGCACACACACATGCACGCATGCATATATATATATATATATATATATATATATATATATATATATATATATAGCAAATTAAAGACAAAATACGGAATATACGAAGATTTATTATTAATCACAATTGTTTCGACACGTCCAGCTTTGATTGCTCCTGGTTGGGTCACCCAACAAATGGTTCAGGCGCATTCAGTGGTGCAGATGAAGCTCGTGGGGTGATAAAGAAATAACAACTTGTTAAAATGACTGTTCCAAAATCTAACTTTCCATTTTCTAGAGATAAAAACAGCCAGGTGAAGGAAAAATCTTCATATGTATATATTGCAGAGGGAAACGAAAACGTAATCCAGCAAGAAAAGTATTCAAAATAACCGTGAGACACAGCCACATCAGTTTTCAAGCGATGGTAGGGGGACAAACACACACAAAATACTCTGTGGTAAGTAGCATGATTACCAGCCATATGGTTCCGGGTTCAGTTCCACTGAGTGGCACCTTGGGCAAGTTTCTTCTACTATAGCCTCGGGCCGACCAAAGGTTTGTGAGTGGATTTGGTAGACGGAAAGTGAAAGAATCCCGTTATGTATATGTATGTATATATGTATATATATATATATATATACACATATATATATATATGTGTGTGTGTGTGTTTGTGTGTCCGTGTTTGTCCCCCCAATATCGCTTGACAGCCGATGCTGGTGTGTTTAAGTCCCCGTAACTTAGCGGCTCGGCAAAAGAGACCAATAGCATGAGTAATATGCTTACAAAGAATAAGTCCTGGGATAAGTTTGCTCGACTAAAGACGGTGCTCCAGCATGGCCGCAGTCAAATGATTGAGAAAAGTAAGCAAGTAAAGAGTATATATATATATATATATATATATATATATATATATATATATATATACATACATACATACATACATACATACATACAGAGAGAGAGAGATAGGGGGAATACTCATAAGTATAGAGATATATAGCAGGAAAAATAGCTATATAACGAAACGGGTAGACCGATAGACAGACATGTATACTCGTCCATTTATATTATGAAGAATTATACACATATGACCAGCTATTTATTTTTCATTGGACAGTGATATCCTTTGGAATATGGGCATATCTCTCTGTCAGGATATCGTTTTAGTACACACACAGCTCCACACCCCTATTTTCGTATAATGTTACTGACCGGTGATATTTATCCGTTCACATTAATATTCATTTTGGAGAATCGCTGTGAAATCCATACTTCGCTACTTAATGTCCTTCTACGTGGTAAAGGCAATTGTGAACATATGTGTGGTGGTGGTGGTGGTGGTCGTGTGCGTGTGTTCGTATGGAAATAGATATAGATATACGTATTGAAATGGATATATATATATGTACATAAATATGTGTGTATCTTCACATAAACGAATATGCAAACATATATATAAATTTATATAAGTAGACATATTATATATATATTTATATATATGTACACACACACCCACATACATATGTCCACGACATGGTCAATTTCCTGTTCACCTTGTGGTGTTTTCCAACTAACTGTCATCACAGATATATGGTTATACCCCATCGAACCACTACACCATATGACATTCCTCGACAAATCATAGCCCACCTTACGGTTATAACATTAAAATTATTTCTTTTAATTTCAGAATAGTACTTATTCTATCGGTGTCTTTCGGTCACAAACACAGCCACATCGGTTGTCAAGTGATGGTAGGGGGACAAACACAGACACAAAAGATCACACACACAAATATATATATATATATATATATATATATATATATATATAAATATACATATATACTCGAAGGGATTCTTTCAGTTTCGGTCTTACAAGTCTTTGGTCGATACGAGGTTATAGTAGAAGACACATGCTCAAGGTGACAAACAGTGGGACTGAACCTGGAATCATATCGTTGGGAAGAAATCTTACCACACAGCCACGTCTTCGCCTAGTTCTAATTTACAGAAAATAAAAGACGAAGACAGGTGTAGGAAAACAATCCCGTGTAGTAGTTTGTTCTTTTAGAGAAAGGGTTAAACGGAAAAAGGAGGAGAGAGAATGAAAAAAACGGAAGGAGGAAAACCGTGTAGAATTTAGTAGCTCAACACACACATACATGTACACATAAACTCATATATAGAAACACATATTTACGTACATGTATATATTATATACACACACATGTATATATACAAAAAGTATGCAGAGTCGAACAAAGTTGCCACATGCTAAGAAACTTTGAAGTCTGTGTGTGCATTTTTGTATATTACCGAGAATATATATGTTTTATGCATGTGTATATATTTGTTGGTATCTGTGTGTGTATGTAAGCCTGTGTTCTTGTATAAATTCTGCGTCAAACGTCATGAACTTCGTACGGGAAGGCAATGTATTTAGTATGTCACACTTTTCCATTTTCCTGTTCACACTGAGAGCGAATCCTTTTAAGAGTTTAATTAATTACCTGCACGTTCTCCTGCAAAACTATCTCTTCCATATATTCACAAAGCATTCTATGCATATTCATACACACACACACATATATATACTTTGTTTATATGCTTTAAGATTTCCAGTCATCATACTGCGGTCATGCTAGGACACTACTTTGAAGAATTTTAATCGAAATCTTTTACTTATTCTATCGGTCGCTTTTGACGAAGCTCTAATTTTTGGGGTCGTAAAAGCACCGACACTGGTTATGATGCGGTTTTGGAGGACATCACAATGATAAAGACACACAGACACTGACACACACATATATATATATATATATATCAATATATATGTGTAAATAGCTATAATTTTTCTAACCTATGTCCCCTCCGTACATAGGGAATATCCCAACAAATATACGTATTTTATATTTTGGTCATTTACTTATCGTCCAATGGCTCTACACGTGACATGACATGACTCCCACCATATACAACGTTTCCTTCTTTTTTATTATCTCTTCTTTTTACTTATTTATTTCGCACTCTGACGAAGCTCCATGATTTAAATCGGTTTTATTACCAACTATAATAATTATTATCTTAGCATCATAATAGTAATTCCAAAGAACATTGCTAGCAGAAACAGCCGTTAGATGGGATACAGTCTTTTTGTAAATTACTAATAAGAAATAATGGCTGCAAATCAATTATTGTTCATCAATATTATCCTCATTTTCTGTTTTTTATTTTTTTTTTTAAATATGTATCTCTTTAGGGGCGGTTGCCCGGTGATTTTTATCATCACAATGCGATTCAACACTTTCTGTGAGTCGGTCTCTTTCTGTGAGTTTCGAAGTCCTGCTGGACTTACTCCTACTGCTGGATGTTTTCCCTGCTTCTCAAATTCAGTCATGGTTCTTGATATGGTAGCCCTCGAAAAACCAAGGAATTCAGCTGTTCTGATGAGAGAAGTTCCTGCCATTCAAGCTTGCTCTGTTTCGAACTGAGTGAGGTCAGGCATCTTAGCTGAATTTATACTACGATCTGGAAAAGAGATAGAAATAATCATTAAATTAGAAAATGAGACCATGTACGATACCAAAAACAGCACCCACAATGAAGTTTAGATGGATATTCGCAATATAATGGTCCATTAAAATATTAAATTTCTACGATTCCAAATATTTTGTCCAATCCCAACGCGTCCTATATTGTATTATTAATATATCATTTGTATTATATATATATATATATATATATATATATATATATATATATATATATATATATATATAATACATATAAAGAGGTTTTTAGGGTAAATCCAAGCAGTTCTTTCCTCCTAAAGCATATCCGCTTATTCATTATTACTATCAATATGGTATTATTATGCTATCTGTATATACATCTATATTATAACTTTATCACTGTTGTATGTAAATCAAAACACACATTAAATTCAGGATTATGGATGTATTATTATACTATTTGCAGATTTGTTGAATAAACAAGACAGGTAAATGGAATTTTTGTTGTATTATTTCTTCTACATTATGCGTGTTTTATTTTCTAATAGGAATCACAAATATTTACATGTTATATAGACGTGTAACGAATTTCCTATTAGAGGAATATGTCAGACGGAGAGAAATATTTATAACAAAAATTTTAGAAAAATCATTCTAAAAATTATTTTAAAAAATTTCAATGTCTGACGATTTCTCTAATAGGGAATTTGTAACATGTCTATATAATATATAGATTTTCGAGATTTCTTTTAGTAAACAAAACACATGTAATGGAAAAGAAATAATACTAAATAATTTCCATTTTCCTGTCAAGTTTATATATATATATATATATATATATATATATATGTATATAATGGAAAAATTATAGACAACGTATAAACATATCTGTATATATACATATATATATATATATATGTGTGTGTGTGTGTGTTTGTGTGTATATATATATATATATATATATATATATATATATATATATATCCGGATTTGGTGCCTATACAGCACCGCGTCTCGGGCGGCGTCCGGTGTGCACTCGGCGGCCCCGGAAGATCCGGGCCCGCAATGATTCGCAGCTCTCGAATCGGACCGTACCCACCATCCGCAGCAGATCTCCAAGGTGTACAGCCTCTGGTCAATAGCCCCAATGTATGTGTGGGAAGTTGGCAAAATGATCCGAACCTTCAGCGCGCTTGTTTCTGTGTCTAAGGCTTTCATCAACTCTCTGCTCTAGCAGAAGACACTTGTCCAAACTGTCATGAATTGGGATTGAACTGAGAACCGCATTGTTGGGAAGAAGACTTCTTATTACATAGCCAGGATCGTGTCTATAATATACACACAGACATCCATTTGCTGGTGTAACCGTGATGATCCGGAAGGGCCATTGATACACACTTCTTCAGTTGCAATAATTTCTGAATATATAGCTGTATTTTAGAACTAACGGCATCACTTCCACATTAATGCCTTCACTTGCTCATCATTTCCTTGACACAGACATTAATAATATATGTAGAATATCTGAAACGGCCGTAATCGTATGGAATAATGCAGTGAAATAAATATATGTGCACCTGTCATCTTTCCCAGTTTTCCCCTTTTATACACTCCACGTAAAAACATCATGGTCGATTGGATCTTCATGATTTTCAATTCTTGGGACGTTCTACATGAAATCTCTTATAATTCTTTATATATTCAATGATAACCGAGTTCGTTAGAGGAGCTAACTTTGACAGCCATACCATTCTCTGCACCAGCACTCATTTATATATATACACAAATAAGAGGAATGACCAGCAAAAGTGGACTCCTATATGCTAGAAATAGATGCCGAATCATCTAACCACGAAGAATATGTTCTCAGTAAAATTTCAGCGAGACGACATGTAATATAATTTTAATCTTCAGATTTTTTTAATATTTTTAATATGCTGGACCACTGCTTTTAATTGACTAATATCAATTTCTACCCTTATTATTAAATTTTATATATATATATATATATATATATATATATATATACTCAGACACACACACACACACTCATGTGTGCACGTGTGTGATTGTATTTTGTTGGAATAATGGTTTGAGTGTCTTACAAAGTGCTTTGTGTACTCAGTCCAAATCGCACCGAGGTGAAATATGTCTTTCCTAACTTTAAGATCGATAAAATTAGATGACATAAGTTACGTATTGCAATCAAATGAAATTGACCTTCCTCCACCCTTCAAAATTCTTTGCCTCGAACTGGAACACTTTAACCAAAAGACATCCCTATAAAAGGTGAGTGCTGTAGTCCCGTTCATTTATGGGCGATAGAGAATGAGAAACCAGACTTATGAGTTCTATGCCTCAAAAAACAATATATATATATATATATATATATATATGTGTGTGTAAATATTAAACAAAAGAAAAATAGGAGCAGAGCCTCTTACAATGCAGGTGAGGATAGTGGAAAACGTTTTTTATATTTCAGTCAGAAAAGTCCATTATCAGGAAAAATATGTGTGTTCGGCGAAAAATAAAAATCGATAGTGTAAGTACGAGACTTTAAGAATATGTACTGGTGTCCAGACATTCTTCAAGGTGGTGCCACAGCATGGCCCCAGTCTTATGACTGAAGTAAGAGAGAGAGAGAAAAGTTTCATTGGCAGACACTTAATGGATTTCTCGGTCACATTTTTAAGCACACATACACACACATAATCACGTGTGTACGTACAATCGTTCAGATACCCACATATTTCCATAAACTTCCGCACATACTCTCTCTCACACACACATATGTGCTTACGATTAATATACCTGTACGAGTGTGTAGGTTTGCGCAGGTATGTACAGATATCTATTAGAGAAGGCTAAAATGTTAATTCGTTAAAAAAACAAAAAAAGGTCTACGCATTTGTCGTACTTGCTACGATCATAAACAAAAGAACTAAACTTATGTCGACCTGAAGACATATGCCAAAGTGCTTTGGCACAAATGTCAAAATAAAGTCTATTGATGCATGATGAAAAGCAGTTGTACGTCACAACTTCTGATGACTTCTCGAACGCAAATAAACAAAAGACTTTAAACTTTATTAATCATTTCTTCTCAATCCGTTGGTGTGTGCACTTTCGATCAAAATGTCGTGATTCGGCTGATTACATACTCCGGTTTTCTTGACTCTGACGCACATAAACACACACGCTTTTCCACGAATATACACATACATATACATACATATATACATACGTGTTTGTGTGCCTATAGTATATACGTATATATAAATATATATATATATATATATATTACCAAAAGCTTTTATTTAAAAAATATTTGGCTCTAAAGAACACAGCTGTGTTATTTTTGTTGTTTGCTTTCGGTTTTATGTTAGTTTTATGTAATGTAGTATTAATACTATTCAGTTTGTTTGGAACAACAATGAAGAGCCATAAGATCACACGTATATACACCAGTGAACACACACACACAAACACACACACACACACACACACACACACACACACATACAAACATATATACAGACACACAAATATATATATGTATATTCATATATATATGTGCATATGTATGTAATATATATATATACATATATATATAATGTAAAACGAGAGAACAAGAGAGACAGATATACGTAAAGATAAGAGAGAGAGAGAGAGAGAGAGAGAGAGAGCGTGAAAGACGTGCCACATGTGTGTATGCTATTTCTCTGTCTGCATGTATACATACATGTACACATATTTTCCTTTTGTTCAAGAAATTGCCTAACACTGTACTGGCTTAACAAGAGTCGCGCGAATGATCATTGACATTTTCACAAAACATTTGTGGTAGGTCTTAACGTAGAGGTGATTGCGACGAGGAATAAAATAGAAGATATAACAAGTAAATAGAGAGAGAAAATGAGACAGTGGGAGCGAAAGTGCGTGGGTGAGAGTGATGTAGGAGAGTTCGTAGTTTGCTGGAATTAATTAAATCGATTGTATATTTACGACAATTAATTAAATCTTAATTCAATATATTGTAGTTGTTGTTGGATGATTGAATAGAAACAAACAAAAACAAATTAACAAATTTGCAGACTTCGACACTTAATTGTTATTTCACGTTTATTATTACCTGAATAAAGTTGAGGTTTCGGGTTATTCCATCAAATAAACTTACATTCAAGCACATATACATTTACACATATATACATGTGTATATAAATTCACAAACATGGCAGGAATACACATACGTAGACACATACAAAGCTTTCTACACATGTTTCTGAACTCAAGAAGCTATCTAGATATGCCTATCTGTGTATGTGTGTATCCCTCTCTCTCTCTCTCTCTCTCCACGTATGTGTCTGCGTGTGTATATTAGCGTGTTGTGTATGTGTGCTCGCACATGTGTGTATGTATATGTGTTACGTATATGAACACGTATGGATACGAATGTATAAACACACTATGTAGGGACAAACGCAATTATATAGATAAGCACATATACGCCAGAATATTCAAATAAATACGTTCATATATGTGTGTGTAGAATATACATAATTTTAATGTTTTGTTATATGAATAATGTATATATTACATATAAGTAATTATTATATAACAAATATGCATCTAAACTCACTCATCATGCAATATATAAATAATTAATTACATGTATATATGTAGATATATGTGTGTGTTTTTGTTTGTGTGTGTATATATATAAATATATATATATATATATATATATATATAGATATACATGTATGTGTTTGTATGCGTGTGTGTATATAATAGGATTAAGTTGTTTCTAATTATTACGTAATTATTTCTATAATGATAAGCCATTAACAAAGATCTCAATTAGATTAGAAACGAAAACCAGGAAACGGTATTTTTTTTTTTTTTCGCAGAAAATTAATTTTCATGTTAAAGTGAACATGTAATATACTCTGTGTCTTCTCCGATGGACTGAGAAATGTACAGACAACTGTTGTATTCTTCGGCATTAGCTCAAGGTGTGTTCTCAGATATATTTTATTGTGTATATACACGGGATATACAATAGTTATTGGATTTGTAAAACACGTCTCCTGTGTGCTAGAATTTCTGTAATTCTATTAATAATGGAATGTGATATTAACTTATGGAAACGTCGTTATATAATAAGGAATAATTTTCATTCCAATTATTACGAATGCGTTTCGTCTGTGCATAGTGATTAACAAGGAACTTAATGGAAGTGATATATATGTGACTCATATCGTTTACATATATATATATATATATATATATATATATACAGGGTGTCCACACAAAGTCTGGGTACATGGAGTAAATAAAATCATAGCATAAACAATTAAATATAAGAAATAATTTTCCTTTTCTACTTTTTAAATTGAATTAAAAAAATACTTTACTTTTCTAAATTTATTTGTTATTTTTTCTACCCAGTATGCTGAAAGTGTTGGCAATGTAGACTTAATAAATCGAGTTCACCTGAATTTTGCAAGGCACATCAAGTTATGCATTGAAAATGATGGAAATCATTTTGGAAATATTATTTATTAACATTATAGTTAAATAAAATCTTGTGTTAAAAGTATGTGTTAATCCCCATGTAACCAGACTTTGCGGACACCCTGTATGTATATATATATATATGTATATATATATATATATATATATATATATATATATATATATATACATACATAGCTATACGCACACACACACTCATATATAAGGGCCGGGTTCTCCTCGCTTTTCATGGCGTATATTTTTTTACCCTGTGGACTGGATGCTTGTCATAAAATAGGGTTCCTCATTTTTCGCAGCTGAGTGGCCTTGAGCAATGTGAAATGAAGTATTTTGGTGATGAACAAAACCTGTCACTATATCAAGGAATTGAAACCACAATTGTATGATTGTGAGTCCAACACAATGAACCACAACCCACACACCTCTACCCGAATGGATGATAGGAAAAGTTAACATCGGTAATATTTGAACTCAGAAAGGTAAAGGCCTGGAAACAACGTCGCCAATCATTTTGTTCGACGCGTTAAAGATTCAGTCATTTCACCGCCTAAGTACGGATGTAATATATCATATAAATCTTCCGGAGACGAACGTGTTTCGGGCAGTCAGATATGCGTAGTAAGAAGCGGATAGGAAATTACCTCATAAGCGAAAGAGTAACGAGAATTTTATTTATCAATTCATGTTATCGGTTTCTTTGTCATGGTTTATGAAATAATTGCGTCCTTCCAATGGAGCAGTTTAACGTATAATAGGTAACGTACATATTGTACTTGTGTCCATGCTTCTAGATATTGATTCTGCAATCTAACATTTATGTTTTAATGTAGGAATCGTTGAGCAACC
Source organism: Octopus bimaculoides (assembly GCF_046866305.1). Classification (NCBI taxonomy): domain Eukaryota; kingdom Metazoa; phylum Mollusca; class Cephalopoda; order Octopoda; family Octopodidae; genus Octopus; species Octopus bimaculoides. The sequence continues at coordinate 9,468,378 of NC_142954.1, forward strand.
GTTGTATGAAAGGACTTGATTGCATCCTTCGTTTGTGAGAGGACACATTTTCAGACTTTGCTCTGTCGCCTTTTTTTTATATTATTCAGGAGACTGCTGGCGTTTTCGAAACAGGTAATTCTAATATTTCATCGTGTTAAATTCGTTGCCTTCAGCAGGCGAATCGTAGATTACAGACCGAAAGGAACAGAGTTTGTCATCTCTGTTATCTCCGGAAGTGATTAATGCATTTGAAGTTTTATTGTTGACAACTAGAGACTAACGAATTCCCCGCAAAAAACAATATCAGGGTTATTGAAATATTCTCAATCGAGCCGTTTGTTATATGAAGGTTTTAGCGACCGTAAAGTTTACACTTGCAATATGAAACATTTTAGCAACTGTAAAAAAGAATGGTCTCCTAATCCGCGTCATACACACACATACATACATACATATATGTGTGTATATGTATGTATGTATACATTAATGGATAATAATATACGAAGGACAATTGTCAGGTCACATCTTTTCAAATATATCATTCTATCTGAATCATTATTTTACTATATATATATATATATATATATATATATATATATGCGATGGCGTGCTGAAAAGTATCTGGCTTTCAGAGTATTGTTGAAGGCCTGGTTAAATGCTCAACATACCGAGTTCTTTTACAGGGAACTGAAGGACCGTTGCAATAACTGTGTGAATCTGAGACGGAAGTATGTTGAATAAAATCATAATTAACTTATCCGCCTGTACTTACTTTTACACAAACCCAGGAAATTTTCAACACCCAATCGTGTATGTCTCACCTTTCTTCCTCCTTCAACGCCGATGTGATATAATTTCTTGGGAGAGAAATACTTTTGCGGCTGAAGATAGCTTTGTATTGTCAATTATACACTGATATAAAGCTTGAAACACGTGTACCGCAGAATCCTTTGTGTTTTTGTTGTTATTTTTTTCATTTACAATTCATTCTTTCACCTCAACCACGAGCTGGCATACACAGGTGCTTACAATTGTCAAGTATTGCCTCTAACATTTACTTTACCTATATATATATATATATATACATACATATATATATATATATATATATATATATATATATACATACATATATATATATAGATAGATAGTTAGAAGGGGATGCTGAACTGTTCTTAACTTTAAGGATATCAGGAGGGGTCTGACTGGGAGCCCAAACTTCCGAGTTCTTTTACAGGGCTTAAAAGAACTGAATATTTGCTGCAATAAATGTTTGAATCTGAGAGGGGGATTATGTTGAATAAAATCATGATTTACTGATCCTCCTCTATTTTCTTTTACCCAAAGCTAGAAACTTTTCAGAATCCACTCGTATTACCTCACCAACCCAGTAAATAAAGTTGTAACTTAGTATCTCATCATGAATGCTTTAAAATATAGAGTATGGTATCATTTGTGCTGAGCCAGCGTTCACTTGTTGATTTGCCGACTTTAAACGCTGCCCGTGTATTACGTGCGAACAACCTGGGCCGTGCATTGTATTTGTTAGTAGAAGAGTGCTATATGCAATGTCCAATGCCCTAACAAGCGCTGTTTTCACACATACAAATGATGCTATTGGGAGATTTTGTGGTCATCATTTATTTCTTTTCCTCAATACGTGAAGCAGTGTCGCCTCTGTTAAAACAGTTTCCTCTTTAGGTCACCATTACCTCCCGCACACTGAGTCTGTTGCTAATAGTTTTGTCCTGTGATTTTTTAAGCCCTCCGTTCCGTAAGGAGCATAGACCATCGACAATTTCTTTTTCTGCACTGTTCTCGAATCAAGGCTTCCCTGACAGAAGACACTCGTATTGATATCGAAGCTTGTGTATCTTAATATTTTACCAAGTGGAGATGTTAATTCTACACAAACCTACAATTACTTCAGGAGTGAGATGATTCTAATTAGTTTGGCGTCTGTTCTGTTGCACGTCGAGTAGGGGAGGCCCTATCAAATCAAACCTGTGTGCTCTGCTGGCGGAGCTCTCAGACCGTTGAGGCATACAAGCCTTCCAACCCCAACGAGAATTAGAATTTGCTGTGGCGTATCCTGATAAGCTAAAGTGTAAGTTTCTAGCTAGAATGTTCAAGTACAAGCAGACTTGATCCTGTCGAGAAACTGGTTATCATAACATAAATTCACTGCTACAAGATCCACAATGTAGGAGAGTGTAGCATACATAGAGCTTTAAATTACTGTTTGGTGTGTGCATTTCCCCGTAATGCAAATTTTATTATGAAGAACGCAAATGCAGTTATACAGAACACTTAGTATCAATGGCACCTCTCCTCAGCTTTAGGATACTACAGCACAAAACAGCAGAAAGTCGACCGCTACGGGTTTTAGGTATTGCTTTCTTTTCCCTCGGGATGTACCCTAAAATTGACTGCTCTTGTAGCAGATCGATTTCAGAGGCTACAGATGATTAAATATGTGTTCGCACATATAAAATCTGGATGTCTTTGCAGTAATAAAATATGTAGTCATAAGAAAATTCATGTACTGATAGCATAGCCTAAGTGCGTAACCAAGGGCAAAGAAATATTTTCAGAAGGGATGTAAATAGATTGACTATATTAAAACGTTTCCCAATTAAAATATCACTACTGTAATTCGCAAATCACGTGAAAGTGCGGGCATTCATTAATGATAAACTAGATGGTGAAACATCTCTGTTTATTAACGGGAAGATGAAAGTCAGTATTAAATAACAAACACAAACGCGTGTGTGTCTATATGTGCGAGTGTGTGTATTTGTGTATGAATATATGATTTTGAAAATATATGTCTGTGCATATCTGTACAAGTGTATGTATATTTAAATACACACATACACACAACACACATAGGTTAACGTGTGTATATGTATGTGTGTGTGTGTGTGTGTGTGTGTGTATCGGAAGGCGCATGCGTCTGAGTACGTCTCTTCCTTTCAGTAATTATAAACGAAGGAAGAAGCATTTATAGATTTTTCAAGATCCATACAAAAGAAAATAAACACACACAACGATAGATAGATATGTATGTATATCTACGTATGTGTGTATATATATATATATATATGTGTGTGTGTCCATGTCCGTGTATAGAGTTCTATTAATATTTCGTGTTAGTTTGACCTTTTACAGTCGATTTAATTCACTGATTGCCGGAAGATCTCTCTCGTACGTTATTGAAAATTTGCAGTTATTAATCTCGGCTTATCTTAAAGTTAAAGCCGACACAAGATTAAAGTGATTGAAACAGGCACATATATATGTGTGTGTGCGCGTGTTTATGTATTTGAATATACGTAGATCTCGATTTGTATTTACATACTACACCTATATATTTGTGTGTGTATGTATGTGTATATATATATATATATATATATATATATATATATATATATATATATATACGCATATATGTAAATTTATATATCAATATTTTCATATTTTCATGTTGCTAAGTGCAACTATGTACATGAATAGAGTGGAGGCGCAATGGCTCAGTGGTTAGGACAGTGGATTCGCGGTCGTTGGATCGCGGTTTCGATTCTCAGACTGAGCGTTGTGAGAATTTATTGAGAGAAAACACCTACAGTTCCACGAGGCTCCTGCAGGCGGTGGGGTGAACCCTGCTGCATTCTTTCACCGCAACTTTCTCTCACTCTTACGTCCTGTTTCTGTTGTACCTGTAATTCAAAGGGTCAGCCTT
>NC_142954.1:9488574-9503574 GCF_046866305.1 Octopus bimaculoides
ATATATATATGAATATATATATATATATATATACTCACAATAACGTGTGTGTGTGTGTGTGTGTGTGTGTTTATGCGTGGTAAGAATTATGTTTTTGCATCTCTATTTACGCATATATGTACGCACGGACATATTGGCTAAAACTGCTGAGAGCCGATATTCCAAATCTACTAGAGTCATCAAATTGGTAATATATCATTCTGCTACGACTGATGGCATCTTCAACAAGATGGTACTTGTTAATTATGAAATATTTCCCTCTCACAGAATATCATAAAATCACAGGCAAAGAACACATACACACATACAAGCGTCCGCGCGCGCGCGTGTGTGTGTGTGTGTGTGTGTAAATGTACATATATTCATATATACATATGAACACAATATATTGTACGGTGTCGAAATTGTAAGAACTTTTCGTTGGTATATGATGAGGGTTTGAGTATGTCTGTGTCAATTTTTGTGTTCTTGTTCTCTGTATCTCCACTAGTTTCCTCGTCGACATGTCATCGTCGCCAAAGAATATATATATATATATATATATATATATATATATATAAAATTTATTAATGAGGGTAGAAATTGATATTAATCAATTAAAACCAGTGGTCTAGCATATTAAAAAAATCCGAAGATTAAAATTATATTACATGCAAAAATAAGAGGAATGACCAGCAAAAGTGGACTCCTATATGCTAGAAATAGATGCCGAATCATCTAACCACGAAAAAATGTTCTCAGGTCGCTAATCTTTTACTGAGAACATATTTCTTCGTGGTTAGATGATTCGGCATCTATTTCTAGCATATAGGAGTCCACTTTTGCTGGTCATTCCTCTTATTTTTGTATTTTATATATATGTATATATAGAAGGTCGTGTTGACGCTGGTGGAGATTGATGCTGGTTAGTAGTAATCGTAGAATCGTGTTGCTGATGTGGCGGCGTCGTTGGTGGTCATCGTTGGACGAAGCTGTTGATGTGTCGCTGGAACTGCTGTTGCTGTCGTGTGGTACACGGAACAGATCTCAAAGAGATATATACATATATATAACGAGAATTTACAATAAAAATCAAATGATGAAGACGGGTGTGTAAACAACAAACGGATGTATTAGTTTAACGCTCGGGAAGTGAGAAAGTCTTTTACTTTTGGAGCCTACGCTCTTCGAAAGAAAGGAACACAGAAATAAGCAGGGAGAAAATAGAAAAAGGATAGTGGCTAGCGATCCATCATGGCGAATGCCGGACAAGGTCCCACAAGTTGCTTACCTACTAGAAGAGGACCTAAAACCGTCGGTTAAACTATCTTTAACAATGATAAATTAAACAGAAAAACAATCTTAAGCAGGTGAAGGTGTTAAACAATGTTAACCATCCAAATACAGCTCAAGACCAAAATAAGTGTAAGACCGACGATGACAGTTCTATTCTTTCTTTGATATACTGATATCCAAACAGTGATAACATATTTTAGTTTCTACAGTTTATGTAGAATTTTTTCCTTTTTTAGGTGGTATAGGCATTATAGGTAATCTTCAAGTTTAGAGGGTTAAAAAAAAAATTCAAGGGAAGTAACTCCGTACATCTCTGTTTATAAATAAATCACACACGTGATTTGATTGACGTTAGGGTTAGGGTGTGATTTATTTATAAACAGCTAGAAGAAAACGGATAATACTGGTAAGTCGTTCAGTTATTTCCCTTGAATATTTTTATTTATTTTTTTTATCCCCCTAAACTCGAAGATTACCGGCATTATATATCTTTCTACAATTTGAATAATTTTAATGCGCAATTAATTCGAACGATTAAAAATTGTCAGCAAAATAAGTTGAAGACCGTACCAACAATATTTTTTTTTTAATTGAAAATTTACGACACAAATGAGCAACGAACAAAAAATTATCATTAGTATCCAGTTCTATTGCCATTATTTTCAGTTACGGCCTTACAACGCCAGGAAATAAAGTTCAACAAATGAGCGCAAAAATCACTTAGAATGTTCTGTCATAATTCCTCAATGAAATTATATAATTGGGATAAAGTTGTTGGTGTTTTTAGCATGAAATCTTTTACAAACATAATTTTTTGTTAGATTCAAATCCGGTTTCTGCGGAGACACTCAATAACAACAGCATTATTGCTCTAAAATAAATCCCAGTGGCATCTGATTATTTAAATATAGCAGTACACTTTCGTTTACTAATTGCAGATAGCGTACATAGATTAGTCTGCCTCTGCCATCAACGTTAACAACTGGACCAACAACTAAGCTGTTGAACGCGGTCCACCCAATTACCCCGCCACCTCTCGCTTGCACTGTTTCCTTGAGACATTTAGGATGGGATTCTTCAGTTGGACGGCGTCTAGCACGAGTCTTTCCGTAGAGAGAAAGAGATAGATAGATAGATATACATACATCCATGTATATGTATACATGTATACAAAGTTAATTGCAGAATAAAACCGTTAGGTCATCGACTCAAAAAGCCGTAGCCCACCAATGACCACATATAAGAAGTACAACATAGACCACAAAACCAAATTAGTAGAGGGAAGTCAAAATTTTTATACATAAGAATAAAAATCGATTAAAAATAGAATAGAATAATATAAATAAATAAACTGCGATTAAAAAGGTGATTGAAATTAAAATGTGTTTAAATTAGTATTAATTTAATTAATATCAATTTCTACATTCATTATCTAATTTTTAATTAACCATGTTCTCTAAACTGTAAATTCGCTGCAGAAATTCATTAATTGCAGAGTCCTTTCCGGCTTCGGCGCGCCAAAACGAAGACATTTGAAATGCACCCCCGCCCCCCACCAAGTATAATTGGTACAACTTTATGCATGTCTTCTCTTGAAAGGACGTCTCATGATTAGTTCTGTGGATTACATTTTCCAGACCGTCACACTGAAGAGTTGCGGGCATTTACGTAATGTATCTTTTCTTTTGTCTTGCAAATCTTACGTTCTGGCGTTTGCCGAAATTTCTTGAGAACAATTTTCTCCATGGTTTGACCATTTAGGGTCATCTTCTAGTATATTAGGAATCTACCTGGCAGTTATTCCTCTTTATATATATATTACATACATTGATATTTGTCATTACCTTTTAATTATCATTTATATTTGTCTTTACTTCTTACTTATTTTTATTTCTTATCCCTTTTATCTTATTTCTCTACTTTTATTTATATGTTATTTAATTATACTTTATTGTATTTTACTAACATCTACAACTCATTAGTTAAATTCATAAGTATTATAAAAAGTGTCTAACTTATTAAAAGTACTAGTAATTTGTCTCCATCCTTTCTTCTATAAGCTCATAAAGCCCTGACGAGATTCTGCCCTATATATTTGGAAATGATACGAATTCTTAACATATGACCATACCCAAATACCTAGAATTACGTATCACCTACGGGCATGAATCGAAATATATATGTATGAATGTTTATGGCAGGTGTTTACCATTATTTTTGAGTTTTACAATTTATAGTTTACTTGTATTGTTTGTATAAAAAAATTCAAAATCTTTATATCATACAAATAAATTATTTATACATTCATAATTCTCCAATTTCTTTCTTTCAATATATGTATATATATATATATATATATATATATACACACACACACACACACACACACACACACACACACACACACACACACACACACACACACACACACACACGTGAAATATTATTTAGAAATTTTGGAACAGGACCAGCAAGCTCGGGAGAGGGTATAAGTCGATTGAATTGATAAGTCAATTGAAGGTGCGTTGCGTAGTGTTTATGGTGTTGCGCTTATGATGGCTAGGTCGTGGGTTCGATTCCCGTACCGGGTTGCGAGTTGTGTTCTTGAGTAAAACAACTTCATTTCATGTTGTTTCTGTACAGTCGGGTGTAAGTGGGTAACTCTGCTATGGTAGTCTTCCCATCGCTGCAAAGCAACATATGCAAATCTAGACCCAAGATCTACACTTCGTTTCATGAGTATAGAAATATATACTTACTTTGCTGCACGTATTGAATTTTGTTTCTCAATATATACTACAAACACACACACACACACACACACACACACACACACACACACACACACACACACACACACACACACACACATTATATAAATATATATGTATCTACGTGATTAGGCGCCACTCGATGTTCGTGCGTGTCTTAAGTTGCTAGTATTTGACCTGGTTTTCTCTATGTATCCGTCCTGTTTCCCTCTCTAACTATAGATCTCTCGATACGTCACTCAATCTTCTGGTCATTCCTAAGAGACACTAATGCATATTTACTATGTAGATTGTGCAAGTTCAAATATTTACATCTGGATGTCTTCAGCTTGTTTGGCAATATTCGATTTCCATTCTTTACTTTTTTTGATTTTTTTTTCAGCTCTACAGATTTCAGTATTCCTGCTTTGCTTGTGTGAATATATGTGTATGCGTATATGTCTAAGATATAGCTAGAGATACATAGAGAGACAGATAGAAAGATATATATATATTTGTTGTATATTCTCCCATATATATATATATATATATATATATATATATATATACACACATACATGGATATACATGTAAATATATGTTGCAATGTACGCAATTCTGAGCGAATATATGATATCTCTCTCCCTCTATTTCTCTAGAGAGAGAGATCGTATGTGTCTGATGGTGAATGTATAGGTATGTATATGGGAGAACACACATCCATATATGCATATATACATGTGTGTATGTGTGTGCATGTATATATGTATATATATATGTCATTATATAGCTATAAACATGGTTACATGCCTACAAATAGAGACAGTCACCTACATATTCTTGCACATACGTAAATACACATGTAAACGCCTCCAGTAAATACGCACGTATGCATGTAACCGAATGAGTATCCCAACCGAAAACGGAAATGAGACAGTAATAATGTAAACCGTTTTGAAGTTATGTTATCGAACGTTTAGCATTATAAGTATTTGTCCTTTCCGTGTCCAGCTTATGCATGATAGCAACAAGATTCCATATGTCACTACAATTTCTATGCATTGTCGTTTTCATATTCGTTTCCTGTCTCTTGTTTTTGACAATTTTATCTTGTATACCTTCGATTATTCGATTCTCCTTAATATTGTTGGCTTTCGTACGTCGGAATAATCTTTATATACTCTTTTACTCTTTTACTTCTTTCAGTCTTTTCACTGTGGCCATGCTGGAGCACCGCCTTTAGTCGAGCAAATCGACCCCAGGACTTATTCTTTGGAAGCCTGGTACTTATTCTTTCGGTCTCTTTTGCCGAACCGCTAAGTTACAGGGACGTAAACACACCAGCATCGGTTGTCAAGCGATCTTGGGGGGACAAACACAGATATACAAACACATACACACATACATATATATATATACATATATACGACAGGCTTCTTTCAGTTTCCGTCTACCAAATCCACTCACAAGGCTTTGGTTGGCCCGAGGCTATAATAGAAGACACTTGCCCAAGGTGCCACGCAGTGGGACTGAACCCGGGACCATGTGGTTGGTAAGCAAGCTACTTACCACACAGCCACTCTTATATATTCTTTATTCCTTAAATAATTTATTGTCTTTTACTCTTTGACTTGCTTCAGTCATTTGACTGTGGCCATGCTGGAGTACTGCCTTTACTCGAGCAAATCGAGCCCAGGACTTAGTCTTTGTAAGCCTAGAACTTATTCTATGACTCTTTTGCCGAACCGCTAAGTTACGGAGACGTAAACACACTAGCATCGGTTGTCAAGCGATGTTGAGGGGGACAAACATAGACACGCAAACATATATACACACACACATGTATGTATATATATATATATATATATATATATATATGACAGGCTTATTTCGGTTTCCGTCTACTAAATCCACTCACAGATTTTGGTCGGCCTGAGGCTATATAGCAGAAGATATTTGCCCAAGGTGCCACGCAGTGGGGCTGTACCCGGAACTGACATAGTTTTAAAACTTATCCGAAATAGGGTGGCTAATTCGCTGGTGTAATGGTAACACACATAGCTGCGTTAACAAACGGATGTATGTTCGAGTCCAACGCTTATGAAAAGCCCAGTTTTTTCTGTCGAAGTCATATATGCCCCATTATTAGACTTTCTTAGTCGTTGGTGATCGCTATAAGCTTTAGGCTTATCTAAATACCATTATTGTTATTTACACGATTGTAAAACTTGGCACTGTATAACAAAACCATTCGCAGATATATGTATATGTTTAGGTAAATATATATGTACGGGTGAGTGGGAGAATGTGGCACTGGACGCATTTATTGGGATTGGCATATATTATTTAATAACAGTTTAATGCATCTGAAATCACCGCAGGTTCGTCAAACCGCCAGGATATATTTTGCAAATGTGGCTGCATGCATGAAGTATATATATATATATATAATGTGTATGTGTGTGTGTGTGTACATAAATATTTGAATTAACTTATATGCACTGCTAATATACTGATAGCCTCGCGTCTACATATATACATACGAATGCCTACATTCATACGAAGACATGTATAAATGCCCTCATAGATAGATGCAAAAAACATGTACGTAATATAAGCATATACATGCATACATGACTGCTTCAAAAACACATACGTATAAATATTCAGTAAAACACACATACACAAGCATACGCGTAATCTCTCTCTCTCGCTCTTTCTCTCTCTCTCTCTCTCAGTCTTAGTCCCTATAAAAGGTTATTCACATACGATTACAGTTCTAGTTCAGCGCTAACATAATTTCGGTAGTTTTCCATTCCTCGGCAATTAGAGAAACCGCGTATTTCAAAGAACGAAATGGCGTTGGCTGTGATCACGTTATCTCTTATCAGTTTCGCAGTGCAATTACACCGTCATGTGTTGCTTCAATAAAAGTTGATTATATAAGAGCTAATATCCTGATTCTATTATCAGATGATAATTAATGTTGGAGAAATATTACATAACACATCATACAGTGTAGGATTTAATTAATTATAGATAGGAAATTATAATATCATGTATGTAATGGATGAGTACATACTATGATATATGAAGTATGAGGTACTACACACTTATATGGACTTAATAGGTATTTTCTAGACACGGTGTTGCGTAATATATAAGTGCATGTATATATATATATATATATATATATATATATATATATATATATATATATATAGTTACATGTAAATATATATATATATATACACATTAATATAGTTACATCTATATACACATATATATATATATATATATATATATATATATACGTAAAAAATACACATGACATAAACACACATATATACTCATATCTACATATATATATATATAGAGATACACTTGTATATATATATATATATATATATATATACACTTGTATATATATATATATATATATATATATATACACTTGTATATATATATATATATATATATATATACACTTGTATATATATATATATATATATATATATATACACTTGTATATATATATATATATATATATATATATATATATATACACTTGTATATATATATATATATATATATATATATATATATATAGATACACTTGTATATATATATATATATATATATATATATATATAGATACACTTGTATATATATATATATATATATATATATATAGATACACTTGTATATATATATATATATATATATATACTTGTATATATATATATATATATATATACTTGTATATATATATATATATATATACTTGTATATATATATATATATATATATATATACTTGTATATATATATATATATATACTTGTATATATATATATATATATATACTTGTATATATATATATATATATATATATACTTGTATATATATATATATATATATATACTTGTATATATATATATATATATATATATATACTTGTATATATATATATATATATATATATATACTTGTATATATATATATATATATATATATACTTGTATATATATATATATATATATATATATATACTTGTATTAGATACACTTGTATATATATATATATATATATAGATACACTTGTATATATATATATATATATAGATACACTTGTGTATATATATATATAGATACACTTGTGTATATATATATATATAGATACACTTGTGTATATATATATACACTTGTATATATATATATATATATATATATATATATATATATAGATACACTTGTATATATATATATATATATATATATATATATATATAGATACACTTGTATATATATATATATATATATATATATATATATATATATATATATATAGATACACTTGTATATATATATATATATATATATATATATAGATACACTTGTATATATATATATATAGATACACTTGTATATATATATATATATATATATATATATATAGATACACTTGTATATATATATATATAGATACACTTGTATATATATATATATATATATATATATATAGATACACTTGTATATATATATATATAGATACACTTGTATATATATATATATAGATACACTTGTATATATATATATATATATATATATATATATATATATATATATAAACATACACGTATATGAAAATGAATATGCCAGTGTAAACAAGGAGAAAGGAATTTAGGTTATTCGTTATTGAAAATGATGTGTGAAAATATATTTATCAAAAGTGAAAATATGCTACGTCACACTGAGTTTCACGCCTCCGATTTACTGGCATCATATTTTGAGATCTGATTCAACAGTTTTCGTCCGTTCCTCCTGGTGGCTAACATGTAATGTTTCATATCACTCTCTCTCTCTTTTTTTCTCTGTCTATCTCTCTCTCTTTTTCTCTGTCTATCTCTCTATGCATCTAGCTAGCTATGAATGTGTGTGTGTGTATTTCTATATCTGTTAACCTGTCCATGTATCTAAGTCATCAGTCTAGCTATCTATCTAGATTGCTAGCTGTCTCTCAACTTATGCATATAAATATCTATCTACTTGATAATTTATCTGTCTATCTTATACTACCAATCTGTTTCTCAGTCTATTTATCTATCACCCTGTCTATATCTTCCTTTCTGTCTGTCTGTCTGTCTGCCTACCTATCTATCTTTCTATACACTCATACGCACATGCATGCATATTTACTCATACATATATAAAGACACATATACACACAAATATAGATGCATATGTCTGTGTGTATGTGTGTGTTTGTGTGCACGTGTTATTGTGTATATATATTACATTGTTATATTTAAGTTAACAGACTTCAGTGTCTATCTATCACCCTCAGTTCGGTTGTCCAAAACAATAAACATATACTTGTGTGTGTGAGTGTTTGTGTGTGAGTACAAGTGTGTATGGGTCTGCACGTGCACGCGCATGTTCCTGTATCTTGGCAAGGGGAAGAAATCAGGTTTGATTATTTATATTCTCGTTAATTAAGTAATATAAATTACATCAACTTTTTTATTAATATTTAATATAATTTAATTATGATACAATCATAATATTTTCTCACTTGGTCCAAGCGTGTAGTTAACATTTAATTATATTGAGGAGCACCACGATATATTCTTGCAGATATTCCATAAATATCAAATTATAATTGCTCCAGGAATTAATGAAGGATTCCTTCGATGAGTTCTTAATGATGGTTAGAATTATTGCAAGAAGTTGTAGGCAGTTTATTATTTAGATATATTGACAAGCAGAAAAATTTATATTAGTTGTTATGAATATAATTAAAATGAATTCTATTGAAAATACATATTGCGTTGTGAGTTTTGTGGATGTTTTTTTAATGGTACATCATCACCAATTTCAGCATCGTTATCATCAATATTGGGATCCTCAGCGCAATAATCGTCGTCGTCATCATCGTCGTCGTCATCATCGTCCTCGTCCTTTTCTTCAACATCGTATAATCAACATTATCCTCGCCATCTTAATCGTCCTTATTATGATCATCAACGCATATCAACATCATTATAGTCATGATCCTCATGATTATCACAATATCATCATCATCATCTTAATCATCATCGTCGTGGTCGTCGTCATCTTTATCATCATCATCATCATCTTTATCATCGTCAATTTTAAGTGTGTTATGGTACCTATTCGAACGCCTGTGGTTATCCGAAACCATCTCTTCTCCCTGTATTCCGTCTCTCGCAGAATTTTTGCATGTCACTGAGTGTTTTTTTTTTTTGGTTATTTTTCTGCTCGTCAGCTAAACATTCCTTCTAACTATAGTGAAGATTCGCTCTCGCCTGTCAACAGAGATAGTGACAAAGTGTCTGACAAATTTTATCTTTTTATGGGATAAATAACAGCCTTAAGGAGATAATTAGCTTGGAACCTTTGATTCTGTGTTTCGTACTAACTGTGAATGACTACCTTCCATAAGCTTATAAAAGATATCACTCCCCAGAAACAGTCTGAACTATAAACTAGGAAGGTGTTAGGACGGCGAGCTGGTAGAATCATAACCACGCCGGAGAAAACGCTTAGCCACATTTCTTCCGGTTTTAATTACGGTATTCATATCCCACCAGGGTCACGTTTACTATTTATTCTTTCTGGGTCGGTGAAATTAGCTTACCTTCTCCTCCGAACTAGCTGGACTTGTGACAAAATTTGCAACCAAGTTATATAGGAGTTGAAATTGCTCTAAATATGACGGATAACTCATATGCTATATAAGCCACTGTTTACATACTCTGATTATTATTAAACTTGGGAAATATTGATTAAATATCTTCACAATTGTGATGAAACAGTATAGTTTAATTTTCATTTTTCCTCAGATTATTAGTAAATGAATATAATTTGGTAGCATGTATGACAAATTACTTAACTGCTTTTGATGGTTATGTGTATATGGATAGACTTAGTGTCTTGACAATTCTAATCTCGATTCAGTGATACATCGAGAACAGTATGAGAAAACAGGAGGTTCTCAAGCACATTTCGGTAGAGAAGTTCGATGTTAAACGGACAGCCTTTTTCACAAACAAAGTGAGTTTCCTGGGCAAGAAATATGACCAAAAATCGTGAGCCCAAGATGTCAATAACGAACTCAGGCACCTTCACTAAATTATAACTATGCACATATTTACCAAAATTTTACGTGACCAATTTCTCGAGCATACATTGGCCCGTATCAATTTTATACGCACAATAATGTGTGTGTATATCTATCTATCTATCTATCTATCTATCTATCTATCTATCTATCTGTACACACATATATACGTGTGTGTATGTATGTATGTGTATACATTTAAAGATATAAGCAGAATAAAATCAATTTGCGCGTACACTAATATATTCAGCAATGTAAAATAATAACTACGAAAAATAATTATTTACAACGCGAGAAAATGAACGCACAATTATCTTTTTTTACACTTCCTTCGGTGCATTTCGTTCCACCAGACGCATATTTCGTTCCGTTTTTCTACAGGAAAAATATTTGTTATATACACAACCATTATACATAGCGAACATACAATTAATCACTTTTTTTCTCCATTTATGAGTAGTAGACCTACGTAACATTAATTCATGTCTGGAGTAATTGTAATTAGATAATTATTTTAACATCCATTAGTTTAGATTGTAGTGTTCCATTGTGTGTTTAAATATGTACGCCTACACACATGTTTACATAGCTGAGATGTCAGTGATTCATTTGTTTCACCGAAAAGCACTTACGTGGCCGAGTAATTATTTGTTTAAAAGTTACATAATTATGAGTATTACATAAACATAACTATATTATACATATATATATATATATATACCTTGATAATATGCAAAAGTGTCGTAAGTCCAAAACGTTGCTTTTTCAGACAATGAAAAAAAATAGTTTGACCTTTCCATTTCTTTTTACATTAGCAACAGTTTCAGCTTAACAATAATAATTTGTTGGCAGGCGGCGAACTGGCAGAAACGTTAGCAATCCGGACAAAATGCTTAGCGGTGTTTCGTCCGTCTTTACGTTCTGAGTTCAAATTCCATCGAGGTCAAACTTGCTTGTGTTTGTGTATTTGTCTCCCGCCCCAACATAGCTTGTCAACCGATGCAGGACGTGTTTGCGTCCCCCGTAACTTAGCGGTTCGGCAAAATACACCGACAGAATAAGTACTAGGCTTACAGAGATTGTCTCCGGGTCGATTTGCTCGACTAGAGGCGGTGCTCCAGTATGGCCGCAGTTAAATGACTGAAACAAGTATGAAGAATATGTGTATGTGTGTATATATATATTGTGGAGGCGCAATGGCCCAGAGATTAGGGCAGCGGACTCGCGGTCATAGGATTGTGGTTTCGATTCCCAGACCGGGCGTTGTGAGTGTTTATTGAGCGAAAACGCCTAAAAGTTCCACGAGGCTCCGGCAGGGGATGGTGGCGAACCCTGCTGTACTCTCCCACCACACCTTTCTCTCACTCTTTCTTCCTGTTTCTGTTGTGCCTGTCATTCAAAGGGTCAGCCTTGTCACACTGTGTCACGCTGAATATCCCCGAGAACTCCGTTAAGGGTACACGTGTCTGTGGAGCGCTCAGCCACTTGCACGTTAATTTAACAAGCAGGCTGTTCTGTTGATCGGATCAACTGGAACCCTAGACGCCGTAAGCGACGGAGTGCCAACAACAAGAAACATTGACTTTCATAAATCGTTTGAAAATGAGGGTCCGTATATTTTCACTAACATTGTAAGAGCGTTACGCATTTTTAAAGCTAATTGTAAAACAACTGCTTGAAATATTTTTCATCTCACGGAATATATTATCGTAAGAGACATTCGTTTGACAAATGCTTCTCTCATTATGTACTATGAACATGAAAATTCGCAACTGCAAAGATTTAGTCTTCAGACATTACATAAGATTATCCTTAAGTAGCAACGTTCTTGTCGAGTGGAATGAAGGCTATGAACAATTTTCAGTGTGTAATTAAATCTTCTATGTCTGCTAATGTTCAAAGAAATACCTTGATCCTTTATAACAATTGATGTCTTCTAAATTTACTAGGAATAAAGTGGATAATAAAGAACTGTATTATCAAATATATTGTAATGGCGAAGATGCAGAATCAGCTCCACTCACCTATGTTTCTCTTTAAAACAACGTTTGCTATAACATGCATGAATAATTACGGGTAAACACAAACATGACTCATGCTCACATATGAATATACACGCACATTGATGTTTATATATATGTGTATATATACATACACACAC
Organism: Octopus bimaculoides; assembly: GCF_046866305.1. Lineage (NCBI taxonomy): Eukaryota > Metazoa > Mollusca > Cephalopoda > Octopoda > Octopodidae > Octopus > Octopus bimaculoides. The sequence goes on from NC_142954.1 coordinate 9,501,903, forward strand.
ACACACACATTGTTTGTTTTTAGTTTCACTTATTAAAAAAAACAACTTCCCATAAATTTGAGTGGTCAATCGTCAAACAATGGCTTAGGTGGCCGAAACTTCGAAGTCACATGCAACAACGTTCTAGCTTAAAATAAGTTTATATTTATGTGTGTGTGGGTGTGTGGACATGTTATGAAAGACATTTCTAATTGTTAGAACGATTCCACCAAAATGGTCTTAAACATTAAATGGGCCCTTTTTTTTTTACTCCATACACAAATTTCTTGGCATCTGCAGGCATCACTTCAATTACATCAATGATTCTGAAAAATAAATTGAGATGACCTGGCCATATTGTTCGAATGGTGGATGAACGTAGACCTAAACAGCTATTTTATGGCGAGCTTGCAGTGGGGAGGTCGAAACTGACATTTCAGAGTTCTTCGCTTTGAAACCAAAAGAGTTTTACATTGATGGGATTAAATAAATGGAAGGAAGTCATAGATAATCAAGGGAAGTACATTGATGATTAAATTTCAATTTAATATAACATTTGATCACTTGTTTTCTTTATTCAAAATTCGGACAGAACTTATGGGATGACCTGATATATGCATATATTTTTCATTATCAGATGTCCGTAGACGAAACTGTAGTATCTTCATGTCATATTTTCTAGTGTACAAAAGAGTATTAATTGTTTGCCGGTCCTCAATTAACGGTTTTCTCTTCTCTTAGACAGATTGTTTTCCCCCTTGATTCAATCTACCCTTCATTATAAAGGATGGTCGTTGACTCTCCTGAGTTACTCCGATGCATTGACGGGTGGAATATCCACAACTGTAATGATTTGGCTTTCAGACTTTATATAAGGATTATTCGTAAGTAGCAACGTTCTTGTCGAGTGGAATGAAGAATATAAACAATTTTCAAAGAGTAATTAAATCTTCTATGTCTGCAAATGTTCAAAGAAATACATCGATCGTTCATAACAATTGATACCTTCTAAATTTGCTACAAATAAAATTGATAAACGAGAACTGTGTTATCAAACAGATTGTAGTGGCGAACTTACAAAGTCAACTCCACTCACTCTTTAAAGTTTGCTATAATAAGCATTCAGAAACGTCCACAAAAGGCGGCGAGCTGGCAGAAACGTTAGCACGCCGGGCAAAATGCTTAGCGGTATTTTGTCTGCCGTTACGTTCTGAGTTCAAATTCCACCGAAGTCGACTTTGCCTTTCATCCTTTCGGGGTCGATAAATTAAGTACCTGTTACGCACTGGGGTCGATGTAATCGACTTAATCCCTTTGTCTGTCATTGTTTGTCCCCTCTGCGTTTAGCCCCTTGTGGGCAATAAAGAAATAAGAAACATCCACAAAACAAATAAATACATACGTGCATTGACGTATATATTTATGGGCGTGACTTTTCTATTTTTCCCGAGCGTGAAACTAATACACCTGCTTGTTGTTCCTAGACCTGTCTTCGTCTTTTGTTTCCTGGAAATTTGAACTATATATATATTTTAATCCTTCTATACGTTGGATATACAGATTTCACGAAGGGCAGATAGACACCACTATGTTCACACGACGTACTTCGAATGACTCCATTAAACAGGATACTCCAATACGTACAAACTCTGGACAATCTCACTGAATCCTACGACTTTCCCTCGTCTCAGAC
>NC_142954.1:9511074-9526074 GCF_046866305.1 Octopus bimaculoides
AGAATCATGACGTATGCTTCTTTCTCTCCTACAGTAGAACGTACAGAATTCATCAAGTCAAGTTTTTTTTAATATAACATATGTAAAAGACCATATGTATTTGCGTCTGAATGAGATGGTAAGAGTGTGAGGACGCCTATCTGCCATTTTCAAACCAATTATCTGACGAAGATAATTGCATATCTTTTTTATAGTTGCTTTTAACTCTGAAAATATCCATCTGTCTACTTAGCATTCTCTTCCCTCTTTTTCTCTCTCTCTCCTTGTATGTATGTATATATATATATATATATATATATATATATATAATTTATTTTTTAAGCTACCAATATCTAATTCTTATTTCTTTTTATTTGTATGAGTATGATATTTCTTTCAATCTCCACTCTCTTTCTGTATGTATGTATGTATGTATGTATGTATATATATATATATGTATGTATGTATATATATATATGTATGTATGTATATATATATATGTATGTATATATATATATATATATATATATATATATATATAGGGTGGGTTATGCATGTACTTGTGTGTTCATGTACTTCTTTCATTCTGTATGTATGTATGTATGTGCTTTTTTGTGTATGTGAATACCTGTACAAAATAAATGCAACTTATATACGCAAATTATATACACATATACACGCATTTATGTGTATACACACGCACACGTACATATAATTTATAGAAAAACAAAAAACAAAGGTAGGTGTATGAACAACAAGTGTATTGGTTTGAAGCTTGGGAAAAATGGCAAAAGTCCTTTGCGTTTCGAGCCTACGCTCTCCAACAGAAAGGAAGTAAAAATTAACAGAGGATGAAAAAAACTTGTAGATTTCATCTGTCCAGCATGGAAGAGGCTAGAGGGACTGAAACTCTATTATCTATAGTGAAGCTACATGAGATATGCAATGATATACATAAGGATGGTCGTGCAATGGCTAGCCTCCCAACTTTAAAATTAAATGCTATACGAACCTCCGAAGTGGACGGTACTGCATCATGTCCATGACGTCATTTTCTCCATCTCGTGAAAGAACTCAGTACTGTAATAGCTTAGGATACAATGGTTTACAACTGTGCAACATTCGTACGAAAGACCTAGGAGATTTGCGAGTTGGAGATGCTGAGGATTTCAATGAACACTTGACGTGTTTTTTTTTAGTGGGGGGGGGGGGGGTGTACCAAATGAACACACATAGTAGCAGGAGGTAAAAAGACCAGCACTGTCCAACTTGGTATTTCATAATAGATATATAATGCTGGAAACAATCCAAATTGCCCTACATACGGTGATCCAGCATGGCTTCATGTTCTAACTCTTTATCATACGCGTATTACGTTTGCATATTTAAAGACGACTTCCATGTAGACCCTACATCAGACTTTCAAAATGCATGTGATTCGAGTATATTTTACATAATACCCGAGAGATATATGCAATGCCAAGACTATGTTTATCTTTTATTTATTTCTCTAGAAATATAATGTTTATCGAAATAGCTAGAATCGTCCATCTATCTCGGTGATTCAATCGAAAAATGTAAGAAATAAAATTACTAGTAATTCTCTTTTCGCTTTATATGAATTTATTTGCAAATATCAATTTATTGTTTTATTATATCATAATTTTTCAAGCAACATACGACATGCTTGTATTTTCCTGTTCTTTTCCTGACTTGAGTTTTAATCTTTCGGATTCAACTCTGCGAGCAAGACAAAGCGAGCTCTGAATTAAGACCGGCATATCTTTATCAGGCAACCGAATGACTTCACAGCTTGTGAAGCAAATCTGACAAATGTAGTTGTTTCTCTGTAAGCCTTTAGCAAATTATTTAATTTCATAGTGTATTAAAACTTAAATTCGTGAAATATAGATTACATATATTTTTCGACAAGAATGTACCCAAATTCCTGAACGGAATATGAAATGTATATTTATGTTGACTACATATGGTATTCAAGTATCCACCGTTAAACTTACATCATATTTATCGATGGAATAATAACTGTTGCTTATTTTCTGCTGGGAATAGCTAAACAAATTCCATCTAAATGACAAGTTGTTCTTACAAAGCAATTAAATTTTGTAGCGTTTTGGCAGTTGTTTAGATGTTAATTTTCTATTGTTAATGATAACTGAAGAGGTAGCGAAATTCTTAATATTGGAATGGTTAATATTAATGCAATTAACGAGCGTTCAAGGTTTCATGGTTTTCTTAAATGCAATTCTTTGAGGCAAATAATACCATTTAATTTTAAAATGTATTTGCTCAACAACTACTTACAATCGAAATAAAAGGGGATTATTCCACTGAAATTTGAATTTTCTAATTATATGTTTATTGAGGCTATTTAATGCATTTCTGAAATATATTTCTTTAAGCTTTATCATAATAATTTTCAATATTTTTGAAAGGGTTTTCATCGTATATATGTACAACAGCGCAATGAATATTTCAATAATACAAGCTACAGTGATCTTTTAATGTAATTCTTCGAATAATTTAATAAGGATTTCATTCTAAATCTTCAAGTTTCTTGATTGTTTTATATAAAATTAGAAATTCTAGAATTTTCGTATCTCTATCAAATAACAAGTATAGTCGTCAGCTTCCTTTTCAAAACACGAAAAAGAAAAAAGCTATAGACACACACATACACATATTTGAACCTGTCAGTGTGCTTCTTTGTCAATTTCTCTCTCTCCATCTATCTATCTATATATATATATATATATATATATATCATTTAAGTTATTAGAAATAACATTCTAATTTAAATATAGTGTTTTGAAAAAAACAACATTCAATATGCCGTTTGGAGAGTCCAAAATTGAATGCTGATGCTATGCGTTTGGAAAAACGACACGGAAGTTTAAGAAATCCAAAGCTTTTAGTTATAGTTTCGGTCGTTGAAGTCAGATGCCCTTTTATACAACGGGGCCAAAAACAGTGTCAACTGTGACAGAAACCAAATGGAAGGCTTTCCGTGACCTCTCACATAGCAAGAAATGGCAGGCAAATTTTCCCTCAATTTATGCCCTAGTGATTTAATATGAAAACAAAAAAAATGTTCAATGGGAATTTTAGATCGGCTTGAGAACGGACGGGCTGATCACAAGTGACACACCCAGTGGCGATGAGAATAACGTAAATAACAAAAACCACAGCAAAAGTAACAATAACGGAATCATTCAGTCGTCCTAAACAGGTTTTTTGTTGTTTTAAACCGGATTAGTGTGTTTTGGTAAACTCAGGAAGATATAACACATGAGGCTGGTTTATATAAACTGGTGTTAAATTTTAAGCGCTTAATCTTTTAATTCACTGTTAGTCACAGCTGAGCGAACAAGTGTATTGGCTTTGCATAGAAGTATAACACATACACAACGCACACAAATAAACATACTCTCACATACACACACAGAGTTAATCTATATGTGCCTATCTATAAGATACATGCACACATACATATTTATGAAGCAGAATGTTGAGAAGATACAGGCGGCTAGCTGGCAGAAACGTTAGCACGCCGGGCGAAATGCTTCGTTCTGAGTTCAAATTCCGCCGAGGTTGACTTTGCCCTTCATCCTTTTGGGGTCGATTAAATAAGTACCAGTTACGCACTGGGGTCGATATAATCGATTTAATCCGTTTGTTTGACCTTGTTTGTCCCCTCTGTGTGTAGCCCCTTGTGGGTAGTAAAGAAGTAAGAATGTTTAGAAGATAATTGGATAAACGAATAATAATTTCAAGACGCGTTATTACCAACATTATAATTTCCTTTCAATATCTGGAAAAAAAATATCTACTGCACATGTTTCCATTTCGCGTTTAAATGTATTCTATTCAACCATATCATATAGAATACGTTGGCCAATCTTAGAATATTCTTTGATCAACCGTGCAGTGTACAATATGTATGAGCGAAAATTCTCACTTTTTAGTTTATTCTACGGAAGGCAAGTTTGAGAAAAAAATATCGAATTATTGAATTCTAGCAAGCACACTTCGAAGTATTTATTGTGCAATTTTTTAGCTGCCTAATGTCTTAAATGTATTGAACTGACACATTGAAATATACGATCTTAACCGCTTTATTTATTGACCAAGTATTGACTGTTTATTGACTATTTATTATTTCCCTGAACCGAAAAACCTCGCTACCATCTTTTCTTATTGTTTCCATTATCGTTGCTTTCCTGGTAACTTACAACTACTGTGACTTTAAAACTTATAGTTGCATTAAAAGCAACGTGTATTCCATTACAACGTCTGCCCCCTGGTCATGTAATGCTGGGTTTTTTTAAGTTGTCTTGCACACGTGTATGATTTTAATGCATATTTTTTCAGCAATTTCTTGTGCATTTATTTTACATTTTAAATCTTCGCGTTCATGCTACGCGTATATATTTCATAACTTCTGATACTTTACTTCTGCTTCTCCCATGCATTCACAATATTAATATTGTTCTTATCTATATCCCATCAACATCTACGAAGCTTCTTCTTCGGCTTCATATTTTTGCAGCTTTTTATAATTAATTTCTATTGCAAAAAAAAAAAAAAATTGAGCACTAGGCATACAAAGTGCTGGGGTCGATTTCTTCAACTAGAAAACACTTTAAGGAAGTGCTCCAGCATGGTCGTATTCAAAGGAATGACAAGTAAAAACATTTAAAATATTTACCCAACTTTGTGATACATTTTACCTGTTTGTATCAACAAGCCTATAACACACACACACATACACGCACATGCATACATACGCACACATATATATATATATATATATATATATATATATTAAAAAAAAAAATATATATATATATATATATATATATGAGGCGTAAAGAAAAAGGATAGATATAAAAACATGAATGAAAATTTTATTATGAATGAAAGATTAAACTTTATATAACTTAAATCATAAAACAATTAACTATATTGTAAATATTTAATTCATATATATACAGATGGATAGATAGATATAGATATATAAGTGTATGTAAGCGTGTGTGTGTGTGTATATACAAACAATGCCCCAATATGAAGAACAATATAACTTGTAAACATCACCATTGTAGCTGTCGATACACTGAGCTTTGCCCATTTGATCAGACGTGTATGATATACTCCCTCATATATGAGGCAGATGCAATAGCAACGCTTAATTGTAACTTAGTTGAAAAGTAGATTTACAGCGACTTATGTGAGAGCGATTTTGAAGGACGTTGTGCTGGGCGTCTGTCTTAATTACGCTACATCCAAATAATTAATGCAAGTAATTTGTCTGGCCACGTGTGGAGTTTGAAAACCAACTCCAGACCGTACACTATCAAGCGGGGAATCGCCAGATCTTAAAGGATCAAAGAAATGCAAATTATGCGTAGGAAAAAGAACTCCAACAAACTGCTTAGGTTTTAGCAGGCGCAGACAAATGAACAGGTATCTTTTGTCGAAATGGAGGACACCAGCCGTACCGGACTAAGCCCGCGTCTCGCAAACTTTGACATTTTTCCTTAACTTTTCCTACATTAATTGTTGTTTCTGTAATGAGTCTTCTAGCTTTCTTCTTGCTTTCTAATCATGGTCTTCCTGCTTTAGTTTCTTTCTGCTCGTTCAATTTTTTTTGTGTCAATCTTCTTCTGGTTATTCTTTCTCAATGTCCAGCGTCACTGCCCTCGTTTTCAAAATGTCTTTATTGTTCAAAATATATATAACTCATAGCCAGAGGCTGAAAAAGTGCTAGCAGATACATGGGGTATTTTATAGTTTTATAAATATGACTAGTTAAAGTATCATAGAAGCATGAAACTATTAGTAACTTTTCAATTGTGTTATATATATAAAATTCACACATCCATACCTTTCTCAGCATCTACACACCACACATGCAATCAAAGCATGCGAATATATATGCATTCATGCTTAAAAGCAAATGTTAATAGTTTTCAAATGACCAACAGAGTCTGGTAGAGTAAACGAGTAAAAAGATTCATAGAAATATCAGGAAACACAAAGAGTTAAGGGTGGGAAATAACAAAAGTAAAGTCATTTTTTTCTTAATAGAGTAGGTCTGTTAGATACAGTTGAAATGAAGAATTATGATTGGAATATTAAATAGTTTATTAAAAATTTTCATTCGCTACTTATTGTAAGCCGAATATTGTATTACGTATTCATATGTCAACGTTTATGTACATTCGTAAATGTAGACATATATATGTGTGTGTGTGTGTGTGTGTGTGTGTGTGTTAGAGTCAGTGTATTTGTGGAAGTATATGTGGTTATGACTCAAGCACATGGATATATATATCAATAGATTTAGATTTATATTCATGCCCAGATTATTCTGTAGATGAATAAGCATGTGCACAAAAAATCTGAGATGAAATATATAGATACATACACACACACACACATATATATATATATTGATAGATAGATAGATAGATAGATAGATATACATATATATATGTGTATATACATATATATATGTGTGTGTGTGTGTGTGTGTGTGTGTGCGTGTATATATATATATATATATATATATATATACATATATATACTTATATACATGTATGCATATATATATGTGTATTTATGTATGCATGGCTGTATGTGTGTGAATGGGTATGTGCGGGTGTGTGCGTGTGTGTACATGAACGCAAATATACAAAAAGATTGCATTTCTATACAGGGTATACCAAAAGTTTCCAGCATCCTATTGAGCAATATAATTTGATATAATATTTTGTAGCGTAGTTCAACTATAGAAAACCACGAAATATATTTTATCATCATCATCTTTGACTTCATAGTTAGCCTCCTCCTCCTCCCGATCATCTTCATCTTCTAGTCGAGTTAACCACGTGGTTTAGCCAGATCTGATTTCGCCGCATTTCATAGTCCATGATATATTCGGGTTCTCAGTGGGACAAAACATCATGTTCTTATAGAGTAAGTCGATAAAGTTATGTTACATGTATAGATGTTTGTTGGTCCAATGGAGTGTAGCAGTAATGAGCTTAGCTCTCCATTTGTGCTTAACCTCCCAGACATGATCAATCTAATGCATCTCTCTCTCTTTCTCTATCTTCCTCTCATTAACACACTTACTTTTTATTATGACCTCAGCAATGCAAGAAAGTTACTGTGCAGTCCTTTTCCATATGTAGTGGCACACGGCCTAGCGGCTAGAGCAGCGGACTCGTGGTCGATGACCACTTCCAGCTAAATAAACGATTGGTACGAACTGTGCTAACACACTCGCTATACTCTGTTCACGTACATTCTTTCTAAGATCAATGCTTGTGTACCAACTGTCGAAATACAATTTTTTGCCATATTATTCTTTTATTTCTCTGTTATTTGACTGCGACCATACTGGATCAACGCCATTAATGGAACACATCGACCCCAGGATTTATACTTGTAAGCCTGATACTTATCCTGTCGGTCTGTTATCCTGCCGAGCCGCTAAGTTACAGGAATGTATATACATATATATATATATATATATATATATATATATATATATGGACCTAAACAACACTAACAATCGTTCCTTCCAGGACGGCCACATTATTTTCGAAAATATTCTTTACTTTAAAGAAATGTTATTGAACATCTCTCTTTGAAAGCTTTAGATATATATATATATATATATATATATATAGATAAAATATTCGACGGGTTTCTTTCAGTTTTCGTGTACCACATCCACTCAGAAGGCTTTGGTTGATTTGGGGCTATATTGGAAGACATTTGCGCAAGGTGCTACGCAGTGGCACTGAATCTGGAACCATGTGTTTGGGAAGCAAATTTGTTACCACACAACCACGCCATTTGTTGGGAAGTTTTGCCGCAAAATCCAAACAATATTTCTAGAGGCTTCAGGAAGTGAGCCCACAGATGCGTCAGCACGCAACACAAAATGCCTGCCGGCATTTCGTCCGTCTTTACGGTGTGAGCTCTAATTCTACCGAGGTCGACTTTGTCTTTCATGCTTTCGGGGTCGATAACATAAGTGCCAGGTGAGGTACTGAGGTTAATGTAATCTACTTACCCCCTACTCGAATTTGGTGGCCTGCTGCCAAAATTTGAAAGAATTATTTCTAGATGCTTGTAGGTCTGGTTGTTTTTGACATGTTCCAACTACACGAGAATGGACTTCAAAAGTGTGGAAATACTCATCTATCTCTAACAACACGGCGGCTTCTTTTTAACCATAAAATCTCCCGCAGTTCATATGAAAGGAGATAACAGGTACGTAGGGATCATAAAGGTGCTTAGAAAAGCCTGAAATTATCAGTTCTCAATATATACATTCAACCCCTTTCAGCATGTAATTATGCTAGAATGGATAGTATTGCTTTAAAGCAACTAAGTACAAAAACACCATATTGCATGTTTTCTATTAGGATCCACGAATAATTTTATTCAATAAGTAACGGTAAACAACCTTTCGAAATAGAAGGAAAATATTCATACCTTATAACTTCAGTAAAATTTTACGGTTTGAAGTTTCAGTATCCTATCAATACGTTCAAACGCGTTGTTGTTGTTTTCAAAGAGAAAGTCTGATGGTTGTTTTGAAGTATAGAAAGTAGGTTTAGGCCTTAAATCCTTGTTTACTCTTAGGACTTTCGTTAGAAAGCGAAAGCAAAATAACGATATTTCTTTAAACTAGAAAAGCACTCGGAGTGCACAGACCTCCGCCAAGCCGCTCATTTCCACCCATATACACGCATGCTGAAAATCGCCCAATTTCCCAAACCAACGCCGGCAAATCCCATACTTATCTCGACCATCATCATCATCAACACTGTCTCTACTTTCACCACAATCACCGTCAAAGCTACAATCACCACAATCAGTTTCTTTACACAGTTGAAAATCCATTATCCGATACTCATGGGACCAAGATTGTTGCAAGTTCTTGATTTTTCTAATTTCGGAGTGCTTTATCAAAAAAAAAAAAAAAATTGCATCTACAAAACGGAACAGTTTGAGGATAGAAACCAGGTCTAAACACAAAAGCTTATAGACATACTCTGTAGGTAGTTCTATGTAAGCCTTTAATTATTATTTTTTTTATACTTAAGACCATCGGAAATGTTAAAATATCAGCCTCTACCTATGTTGTCCTGCTTTTATTAAAGTTATTAGATTTGATTACTTAGATAAGTTTTGGCTGAAGTTGACTCAGGCCATGTCTAATTTAATAGCATCACTTATAAGAGATACACAGTCAGCTCTGGGGAACCGTAGTCCATTCAAGCAGAGGATTATTGTTTTCAGATACATATCTGGGTGTGTGTGGTTATCTGGCTTTGTCGGTTGTAAAGACAATGGTCCAACCTGATCCGATCAAAAGAACAGCTTGGTCGTGAAATCACTGTGCAAGTGGCTGACACTCCACAGACACGTGTACTCTAAACGTAGTTCTCAGGGAGATTCAATGTGGCACAAAGTGTGACAAGGCTGGGCAATTAAAATACAGGTACTACTCATGTTTGCCTGCTGCGTGGACTGGAGCAATGTGAAATAAAGTGTCTTGATCAAGGATACAACACGTCGCTAGGAATTGAACTCACAATACTCTAACCCCTAAGCCACATGCCTTCACACATAGCACTACATTGTACGTAATACAACAATACAGCCCACACAAAACAAAACAGACGCCACAAAACGCATAATACAAGTTATACAACACAACACTCACAATATATCAAAATATATTGTACTTAACGCGTAATAACATATCGTCCACACAACACATAATACAGCCCTCACAACAAGTAACGCAGCCCACACAATATATAACAATACATTTTATATAACATTTGATAATGTAGGCCACACAGCACATAGAACACGGTCTACTTAAGAGCCCACACAAACCATAAGAGAGATCACATAGCATGTAGTACAGTCCCCAGTCATCAAACAGAGGCCGCACAGCACAAAACAGTCTACACAACACAATAGAGAAATCCTTCAAAAAAGTTGAACGGATATTTATCAAACATGGTACCGAGGAAACAGTTAGATGTAATCATCTGAGACAAGCCTGTTCCGAGTGACAACACGATGAACGCAAACTGTCCAGATATAATTCCCCAAGATCGGAATGAATAACAGTTTTTGCCTTGATAGACATTTCCTTTCCTTTTGATCACAACATTGCACGGAAGGTGGACAAGAAACTGTCAAATTATATAGGATATCTGAATTGAAATTAGCTACAAGCGTGGTAGGATATGCTATCGATATCACATAGCGATAGCATATCCAATAATGGTTTGAACACTACAAATAATAGTTTGCGGGGAAAAAATATTAATGCAAATGTAAAATCTATACCGAGGCTGACAAGTTTACATGCTGATCTAAAAATTAGGCCTAATAGGTGTAACCTATCTCCAAGTCAAGGCCCTATCAATTCAGTAGGATATTTCAGAACAATCTCTAAACAATAGACATAACATATAACAAATGAAAACAATATAATACGCATTGAATTCTTACCATATGTCCATAAGACACAACAAATAGAAAAATACCCGTACTACAGATAGTTTTTACAGAATATTACATAGCTTGTTAAGGTGGACAGCTGGCTGAATCGTTAGGAAAACGCTTCGACCGAACAAAATACTAAGCGGCATTTCGTCCGTCTTTACGTTCTGAGTTCAAATTCCACCTAGGTCGACTTTGCCTTTCATCCTTTTAAGCTCGATAAATTAAGTACCAGTTGAGTGCTGGGGTTAATGATATCGACTTAAGCATCGACCCCACCCCCATATATATATATATATATATATATATATATATACACGCACTTCGCCAGATCTATATAATTCCGCAATATTTCCATAACCCAAACAACGTAAAACCAGGACAAGGTCAGCCTTGCAAACTACTGCCTAAAAATAATAACACCCACATTCTTTCTCCCTGTCATACAAACATCTCCAATTTCTTCCAAATTCTTCAAACAAACTACTTCACACTTGCCTCTCAGTCTCCCCAGCCTTAACAGTTACCGAGTACATTTGAAACCTAACCAATCATTATTAACCCTAACCCAGAAAGCTATTTTCTGCACCCACTACTTTCAATCTAACACACCAACTCCTCTTTCTAATACACTTAGCTCTCCACAAAATCATTCCATCTCTAAGCTCCATTCTGTCAACACCTCAAATGTGAAATTCTTCCCGGAGGCTGAGGGTACCGATGATAGACTCATTTAAAGCATGTCTTGGACCACCAAGCCCCCAGAAACAGCTGTTAGACTTGTAAAACTCCTACTCAACTTCCTTAATTCTTGATATCATTTCCATTCTGTGTAAGTCGGACATTTGTATATGTACACACATGTACATTTTTGTATTAAATGCACTTAATATTTTTTAATATCGACTTGTCCTTACATTCACTCGTCTAACTGCTCAAGTTCAAATCTTTTGAGCACTACGAAGGTTATTCTATACAGAGAATACCTGTTTCTAATCTATAAACTGGATACATACTTATACATATACACACATATATACATGTATATAAAGTGTGTGTGTGTGTGTGTGTGTGTGTGTGTGTGTGTGTGCACGCCGGTTTTTCAAGTTTCTGTCTGCTAGTTCCACTGACTGGTTGTGATCCGCCTAGTGCTATAATGGATGGCACTTACCGAAGATGGCACGAAGTGGTACTGAACTCGGAAACGTGATAGGGTAATAAACTTTCTACCAAATACCCACTCCAACGCTTGTGACGCCAATCTACCCGACTGTTCGAAATATCAATTTAAAGACAAAAATGCAAAAGACTGACGAAGTTAACGCCGGCGGGATGGCAAAGGATGTAAAAAATACCATAAGGCATTTTTCTAGAAGTTCTACTAATTCTGGTAAAACACTGAAAGTAACGTATTACAAGATTTCAATCGATAATAGTTGCAATAAAAAGCGAACGATTTAGCTACAATAAAAACTGGACGGCTTACCTACAATAGTTCCCTTCTATTAGGATCTAATAAGCCATCAGTTAATATCTGGAGTAAAATTAGAATTAAAAAAAAAAAGAGAATAGAACATCAGCTACAATGATTAGAAATTTGAAGAAAAATAATAACGTAAAACACAGCAAGCAACAACGAAGGAGGGAGAAATCTCATATAAACGAATGACATTTCGGATACCATAACGTTTCTAACGCTAACCCCGTCGATTGCTTAAATGTTGATAACAAGTAGGCATGCTTATCGCATAACACTGCATGTGTACGGAGAGAAACTCCTAATTTTCCCTTATCTCAGGCATGTAGTTACGCTATATTAAAAAGAAAGGAAAAGAGAAAAGAAACAATGAAGCAAAATATCTTTGCATAATGTTATAATCTAGCGGCCGCCATATTTTCTCTCATGTGATAAATTTTCGTGTCGACGAAATGTGTGGATAGCAATCAGTAATCTTGTAAATATATATATTGAACCAAATGTACGCATATATGGATATAATATTTGGTTTGTGTGTATATATATATATATATATATATATATATATATATATATATATGAAGTCTATAACATATATATATATAAAATTTATAACATATATATATATGTATATATATATATGAAATTTATAACATATATATATGTATATATATATATATATGAAATTTATAACATATATATATGTATATATATATATATGAAATTTATAACATATATATATGTATATGAAATTTATAACATATATATATGTATATATATATATGAAATTTATAACATATATATATATGTATATATATATATATATATGAAATTTATAACATATATATATGTATATATATATATATATGAAATTTATAACATATATATATGTATATATATATATGAAATTTATAACATATATATGTATATATATATATGAAATTTATAACATATATATATGTATATATATATATGAAATTTATAACATATATATGTATATATATATATGAAATTTATAACATATATATATGTATATATATATATGAAATTTATAACATATATATATATGTATATATATATATGAAATTTATAACATATATATATATGTATATATATATGTATATGAAATTTATAACATATATATATGTCTATATATATGTATATGAAATTTATAACATATATATATATATATGTATATATATATATGAAATTTGTAACATGTATATATATGTATATATATATATATGAAATTTATAACATGTATATATATATATATATATATATATATACATATATACACACACACACACACACAGTCACACACACATACACCTATCTCTCCTGATCAGTTTCTCTAAGGTTTACAAGTTTACAATTTCCACAAGTATTTGTCACCCTTTCTTTACATTAGAGTATATATGTATAAATGTTTGCATACATGCATGAGTGCATACATACATACATACATAGATAGACACAGACACACACAATACGAGCACACAGAGAAATATGCATGCATGTATATATGCGTAGAATGATACATAGATAGGCAAATAGAAATAGATATTTAGATGCATATCAATCATATATACGTGTGTTTGTTTGTGTGTATAAATATATGCATATATATATATATATACCGATTTATTTATCTTTCTATCTACCTATTTATAGATCTTTCTGTATATCTATCTATATCTATCTATCTGTATATGTATATATATATATATATATATATATATATACATACACACATGCATTTATAAATTGTCGAATTTGTTGGTACGTTATTTGGACGAAAGCAACGTTCACAATTTGCTAAGCAGAGAGGCCCGCTGCAGAAACACACACACACTTATAGCAACATACCATTCGCATACACAAATACGTGTGGATGTGTGTATTTCTGCGCTACAGGATGAAGAGATTCTTCACAGTTTACAGCTCTACTCAAAATGCATTTGTCCTTCCAAGGTTATCGTAAAAGACACGTGAACAAAGAGGCGCGTGGGGAGAAACACAAAATCGCCGTGTCTTATACATACATACATATATACATACTCACAGATATGTATTATGGATATGTGTGTGTATATATATATATATATATATATATGCACATAAATATACATGTATTTATATATTTGCATATATCAATCAATATATATGTGTTTCATATATATATATATATATATATATATATATATATATTATTACGTATACATACATACATATGTATATGTAGGTGTGTACACGTGCACACATTATATATATATATATATATATATATATATACACACATGCATACATACATACATACATGTGCACGTGCACACACTATTTATATATATATATATATATATATATATATGTATATATATATATATATATAATTGTATATTATAATATCGGTGATATAAATTATCATATAGACAATATTTTATTCTTAACACAATTAACTGATAAACTATGGAACGCAATAGCGGACATAATCTATAATAAGCCACAACATTTATATTATATTAAATATTTTCAAACTATAAAGAAGAAAGAAACAAATACATAAATATTCGATTAATGTTTCTCTATAAATTTCCGATAATCTTAAAGTCTGAAACATTACTCTAGAATTACAACGTATAATGCTGTGTACTCACGTACAAATATATACACATATTCTTTACACACACACATATATTACGTATACATATATATTATATATTTACACACTGAGGCACATACGCAAACACAAACACACATTCACAGATATTTACACACATATATATATACACGCACACACACACACACACACACACATACATATATATATATATATATGTACATGTACATGTGTGTTACATGGTATGCTCAGGTGTATATTAATAATATACATATACAATTACACATTTACACTAAGTATATGCACAGTAAAAATAAACAACCACACATAGTGTCTTACACAACTCCACACTCATACA
>NC_142954.1:9531074-9536395 GCF_046866305.1 Octopus bimaculoides
TGTTGTTGTTGTTGTTGTTGTTGTTGTTGTTGTTGTTGTTGTTGTTGTTGTTGTTGTTGATACTATTGTTGTTGTTGTTGATGATACTATTGTTGTTGTTGTTGATGATACTATTGTTGTTGTTGATGATGGTGATGATGACGACGACAAGGACTCCACCGACGATTATGATAATAATGATGATGATGATTATAATGGGTAGTGAATATATCGAGCAAAAGAATAGATATTGGAATGGCGTATGCGTATCTCGACCTTAATTGATCTCATTAACGCAATATATAATTATAATTTTAAATTTATTTATTAATAAAGATCAGAAATTTTCGATATCGGAAAAGTTTTGGTTTAAATTATTTAGTTCAAATATCCTTGCAACAATTTTTGCCACCCACTCATCTAGGAAAGGCGTAGAGTTCTCAGCCACATACGTCCTCCATAGAATCTTTTCAGAAGCCACCATTATCACAAGTTCCTAATTGATTCCCAGTCGTGACGAATTGAGATTATGAGTGGGATTTGGTTCGATTTCCCCCTTCTGAATTAAAATGCCCCGGGCTCGACCTTGCATTTTATTCTTGCGCAGTCGGTAAAATAACTAACAGTTGACAATTCTCCCTTACCCCAGAAAAATAAATTAGTGGCATTGTGTCAGAATTTGAAATCAATCTTTAAATAACTAAATAAGCAGAAGCCTTTGTACGTCGGCTAAGCTGCTTAGCGGCTTTTTGTTCTACATGTTTGGTCTGAGTTCATATTCCGCCGGGGGCAACATCATATTTCGGTCTTTTCGCGTCAATAAAATAAGTGACAGTTGGGCACTGGTGTAACCCGATTGCATCAGCTTACCCATCCCTCAAATTTACTGGCCTTGTGCTAAAATTTGAAACCAACATTTATAGAACATAACCACTGTAGACTAATGAGAGAAAAACAAACACACCTTAAAGAGGTTTATCCCAACAATAACTAGGGTCTCGATGAAGGGTAAATTAGAACCACGAAAGCACAAAATTAAAAGGGTTCATAATCAGCTACATACCCAAATAAACCAGCACAACAAACGTATGCAACTCATCAACATCTACCTACCAGATATCACTACGATTTTGACACTATAAATATTTCGGCAGTATTCATATTGTTACGACCAAGTAAATACGGAAAGAATGCAATACGACTTTGCGTTAAAAAATAACAAAACCAACTGAATTAATCACATAGATGCCTACAAAGGGCCTACGGCCTTCATAAATCCCTTCGGGTTACAACAAAAGGCATGGCATTTGTCACAATATCGAAAGCTGAGAAGATGATAACCTGAAGACGAAAATGGTGGGAAAGGCGTATTGCTTGCTAGTCTCATAGATGCAAATAGATTTACACTCACAAAATATTGCTTTCGGAGGAAAAAAAAAAAGGGAAAAAAAGGCTTACATATACATACACATCCATATACATACATTCATACACATAAATACATACATACACAAATAAATAAATAAATACATAAAACACACACACACACACACACACACACGCATATATTATGTTTATTTACAAATATATATATGAATGTAATATAACATATATATATATATATATATATATATATACACACACACATACATAGGTATATATTTATACACAGATACAACACATATATACATACATATTCGTATATATTTATACAGATACATACACACACACACACACACTATATATATATATATATATATATATATATATATATATATAGACACACGAGTGAATGTTTGCTTATGTACATTATTCTACGATTAGTCAATTTTTACCTAGCTTCTGCACAACCAATAACGCCTCCCACTTCCAGGCCATCACCGCCTCCCACTTCTCATAGAGATGAAACCTCAAACGTTACCTGGTCATTGTAGTAATGACCACAATCACCACCAGTTGGAACAAGATCAACAGCATTACTACCACTACAACAGCCAGAATCACCACTACTACCACCACCGAAATTACAACGATCACAACCACCACTACCCTACCACTGCCACCAGTTATCACTACCATCATATCTACCATTACTACCACCACAACCACTACCAGCACCATCAAAACCACCATTAGCTCCACCGCTATTACCACAATCATACCTACCATTATCGCTACCACTGCTACTACTACCACCACCACCACCACCTCCACCATCAGAACCACCACTACCTCAACTACAATTACCACAATCGTCCCTACCACCACTACCACCTCCACCACTATTAACACAATGCTACCATCATCGCTACCACTGTTACCATCACCACAGCCATCACCATCACGACCGCTGTATACACCACAATGTATACAACCATCATCGCCACCACTACCATAAACTACCACCATACCAACACCATGATCCCAACCACTACTACTTTCACTATCACTATCAAACCAGTACGACGAAGAGGAGTAATTTCAACCATTCAACCATGTTTCGTGATCTGCTACCACAAACAGCTCCTTTATAGGATCTAGTTATCTCAAGACATCATCAGGAGGAACCACGTCCGGTTTCGGACCCTACTCCTCTACCCTTTTGACGTGGCGGGCTCCCACCTTTCGGAGGTGTCTTCAGCTCTGGTGTTGAGTGCATGTCTTCTTTCTTCTGTTCCCTGGCCTCTTGAATGCAGCGTCAACGAGTGTCGGCGGCCGACTCTCTGTCTTGTCAAATTTCCCTTCAAATACCCGCAGCTAGGCTCCGGCAGGCAGCCCCAGCATGTCACGTGACACTGTCTTAACTTTAACTGACCAATGGAGGGCGCGTAGTCTTACCCGCTGCTAGGCTACAGCTGGCAGTCTCAGCAAGTTGTCACGCTTCCTTTGCGGCAACCCCCACCACGACCACTGCCAAAGCTATCACCGTTTTGACCACTACCACTAGTAACACAAATGCAACCATCACCACCAGTGCCACCCACACGAGTGCCACCACTATCACCACCACCACCACAACAACAAAAACAGGTACAAACACAACAACCATTTTCACCTCATCTGCCACCATAGGAACCCGTAACCATGACAACTATCTCCGAGATGAGAGACAACCACGACCAAAGTCATTACGAACACAACGAAAACCAAGAGCATCACTACAACAACAACCACCACCTCGACTACTGCCTCCAACACTATGACCACTACAACGACAAGACCACAGATAACAACACATCTAACTGCACCACCACACGTGCTATCAATATCACCACCACCACCACCACCACCACCGCTACCAATATCAGCAGTGCCTAAGCCATCAGCACCATTATTATTGCCGCCAACATGAGCCGACATATTGCGCCTGTTTTCTAAGATTTATTACAACTGGCTACAGCTGCATTCAACAGGCGATCGGAATGTAATAAAGAGTCACACACATGGAAATGCATGAGCACATATATAACAGCATGTATATTATATTATATACAAATATACATAAACAAGTACACACACACACACACACACACACATATAGGCATATGTATGCACTCGCAAGCAATTGTACGAAGGCGAACACACAAATATGATGTTAGACGCACACGCAAAAACAGACATTGATTCAAATCTATGCATGCATATTCAGTTATATGAGCATGGGCAAAGACACCCGAAAGATTAACACATTTATACGCAAATACTTATCGCCTATAGAACCATAAAACAGACACTTGTTAAATTTATACTTTTGTATATGTATAACATACATTCATATACTTAAATGTGTGGGGTGTATATATATATATATATATATATGTGTGTGTGTGGGTGTGTATGAGTGTCTGTGTATGTATGTATGTATATATATATATATATATATGTATCCATAGGTGTGTGTGTTTATCCTTAACTACACAACTGCAGAGAGATATGTGCATATGGAAGCCATATACGCATAGGCATGAACAAGGAAGGCACACGCATGATTTTACGCCTGTGTTTCAGTGTCTGTATATATATATATATATATATATATATATATATATATATATATATATATATATATATATAGAGAGAGAGAGAGAGAGAGAGAGAGAGAGAGAGAGAGAGAGAGAGAGAGAGAGAGAGAGAGAGAGAGAGAGAGAGAGAGAGAGAGAGAGAGAGAGAGAGAGAGAGAGAGAGAGAGAGAGAGAGGTAGGGAGATATAGGGAGAGGTAGGGGGATAGGTAGATATAGAGATGGATTGGTAGGTAGATATAGAGATGGATTGGTAGGTAGATATAGATGGATTGGTAGGTAGATATAGAGATGGATTGGTAGGTAGATATAGAGATGGATTGGTAGGTAGATATAGAGATGGATTGGTAGGTAGATATAGAGATGGATTGGTAGGTAGATATAGAGATGGATTGGTAGGTAGATATAGAGATGGATTGGTAGGTAGATATAGAGATGGATTGGTAGGTAGATATAGAGATGGATTGGTAGGTAGATATAGAGATGGATTGGTAGGTAGATATAGAGATGGATTGGTAGGTAGATATAGAGATGGATTGGTAGGTAGATATAGAGATGGATTGGTAGGTAGATATAGAGATGGATTGGTAGGTAGATATAGAGATGGATTGGTAGGTAGATATAGAGATGGATTGGTAGGTAGATATAGAGATGGATTGGTAGGTAGATATAGAGATGGATTGGTAGGTAGATATAGAGATGGATTGGTAGGTAGATATAGAGATGGATTGGTAGGTAGATATAGAGATGGATTGGTAGGTAGATATAGAGATGGATTGGTAGGTAGATATAGAGATGGATTGGTAGGTAGATATAGAGATGGATTGGTAGGTAGATATAGAGATGGATTGGTAGGTAGATATAGAGATGGATTGGTAGGTAGATATAGAGATGGATTGGTAGGTAGATATAGAGATGGATTGGTAGGTAGATATAGAGATGGATTGGTAGGTAGATATAGAGATGGATTGGTAGGTAGATATAGAGATGGATTGGTAGGTAGATATAGAGATGGATTGGTAGGTAGATATAGAGATGGATTGGTAGGTAGATATAGAGATGGATTGGTAGGTAGATATAGAGATGGATTGGTAGGTAGATATAGAGATGGATTGGTAGGTAGATATAGAGATGGATTGGTAGGTAGATATAGAGATGGATTGGTAGGTAGATATAGAGATGGATTGGTAGGTAGATATAGAGATGGGATTGGTAGGTAGATATAGAGATGGATTGGTAGGTAGATATAGAGATGGATTGGTAGGTAGATATAGAGATGGATTGGTAGGTAGATATAGGAGGATGGATTGGTAGGTAGATAT